>NC_136500.1:98730773-98738273 GCF_053919585.1 Euprymna scolopes | reverse complement strand
ATATACATATATATAAATATATATACATATATACATATATATAAATATATATACATATATACATATATATATATATAAATATATATATACATATATACATATATATATATATAAATATATATATACATATATACATATATATATATAAATATATATATATACATATATATATAAATATATATATACATATATATATAAATATATATATATATACATATATACATATATATATAAATATATATATACATGTATACATATATATACATATATATGCATATACATATATATACATATATATACATATATACACATATATACATATACATATATATACATATATATACATATATATACATGTACATATATATACATACATGTACATATATATACATATATTGCTCATTCTAAGATGGGTGACTACTTGGAATTACCAAATGACTGATGCAGATCACGAAAGTTAAGCAATACATAGTCTGGTATTTCTAGGATGGGTGACTACTTGGGATTACCAAATGACTTATGCAGATCACGAAAGTTAAGCAATACATAGTCTTGTCATTCTAGCCTGGGCGACTACTTGGGATTACCAAATGATTTATGCAGATCACAAAAGTTAAGCAATATGTAGGCTGGCGATTCTAGCATGGGTGACTACTTGGGATTAGAAAATTATTTATGCAGATCACTAAAGTTAAGCAATACGTAGTCTGGTCATTCTAGGATGGGTGACTACTTGGGATTTCTAAATGACTTATGCCCATAACGAAAGTTAAGCGATACGTAGTCTGGTCATTCTAGGATGGGTGACTACTTGGGAGTACCAAATTACATGCAGATCACAAAAGTTAAGCAATACGTTGTCTTGTCATTCTGACATGGATTACTATATGGGATTACCTAATGACTTATGCAGATCATGGAAGTTATGCAATACATAGCCTGGTCAATCTAGGATGGGTGACTACTTATTATTACCAAATGACTTATGCAGATCATGAAAGTTAAGTAATACGTAGTCTGGTCGTTCTAGGATGGGTAACTACTTGGAATTACCAAATGATTTATGCAGATCACGAAAGTTAAGCAATATGTAGTCTGGTCATTCTAAAAAACTGCAAAAGAAGATCTACCAACCTTGTCATGTGCTTGGTAGACTACAAGAGGGCATTTGACATCGTTACACATTCAGGGATACTCAAGTGTTTGGAAATTTTCGGAATAGCCCCTAACATCCGAGCAGAATAGCACGAAGAATTGGAAAACCAATTTAACTTCAGAAAATATTGTATGAGGCAAAGTGAAAATTAAGAGAGGGATCTGTCAGGGTGATAGTCTTTCCCGTCTGCTTTTTGTCATCAGTTTGATTCCATCGACATTTCTTTTATGGAATGTAAAACTAGGATATGAAATCGGTAAAGGATTCCCTACAGTCAACCATCTGTTATTTATGGATGACCTTAAAGTTTTTGGAAAGAATGAGAACCAGCTTGATACCTTGACGAACACAATCAGATTTTTTAGTAATGATATAAGGATGGACTTTGGCATCTCGAAATGTGCTGAATTCTTGTGATGAAAAAAGCCTCTCAGATGCTTTTTAACTTCCAACAACTGATCTGATAAACAATGTTGAGAGCGAAAGAGGCTACAAGTATTTGGGAATAGATAGACGAACAGATAGATAGATAGATGCATACATCGATGAGATGATATAGATTTATAAAGATATAGATAAATAGATATATAAATAGACAGACAGCTGGACAGATAGATAGATAGACAGACAGGTAGATAGTTAGATAGATAGATAAACAGACAGATAGATAGATAGATAGATAGATAGATGGACAGATAGATAGACAGACAGACAGATAGATAGATAGATAGATAGATAGAACGATAGACAGACAGACAGAAGAAAGGTGGATATACGTACTAGCAAAATACCCGACATTGCCTTGGATTAAATGAGATAGGTGGGTTGATGTCGGGGAGAATACGGGGAGGGGTCGGATAAGATAGGTGGATATTTGTGAAAACAGAATACCCTATATAGGAAGATGGGTCGATTATGTCGTGAAATCATAAAAAATTATTGTCCAAATAAGTAACATATCCAAGAATTATGAAAAATGATGAACTGCGAGTTATTTGATTGGTGTGTTTGTAATGAAAAAAAAACTCAGCCAGACAATGTCTCAAAGGTATTATTTTAGTAAGAGGAAGGGGATTATGTGAGTTAAATCATGAAAAACGATTGTCGAAATTAGCAACATACACAAGAAATATGAAAAGTGATTAAATGTAAGCTATATGTGTTTATAATGAAATAAACAGCCCATATATAGTCTGAAAGTGATTATTTTAGTAAGAGGGGGTTAATTATGTGGGTTACATGATAAAAAAATGATCATAAAATTAGTTACATATCTAAGAATTATGAAAAGTGAGTAAATTTGAATCATTTGTTTGGTGTGTTCTTAATGAAATAGAAAGCCATGATGATGTATCAAAGTTATTATTTTAGTAAGACCTGGGCCATAGTTAGTGTTAAATTTAGAAAAAATGATTAGAGAAATTAGTAAAAATATCCAAGAATTATGAAAAATGATGACATGTGAGTAATTTTATTAGTATGTTTATAATAAAATAGACAGCCCAGACAATTCCTCAAATGTATTATTTTAGTAAGAGGTGGCGATAATGTTGGGTAACTCATGAAACATGATTGTCGAAATAAGTAACATATCCAAGAATTATGAAATGTTATGTAATGTAAGTTATTTTATTTCTGTTTTTATAATGAAATAAGCAACTCAGAAAAAGTATCAGACTTATTTCTTTAGTAGGACGGGGTCAATTATGTGGAGTTAATCATGTAAAATGACTGTTGAAATTAGTAACATATCCAAGAATTATGAAAAATGATGAAATGTGAGTTATTGGATTGGTGTGTTTGTAATAAAATAACTAGCCAGATAATATATCTAAGTTATTATTTAAGCTAGAGGAAAGCGGATTATGGTGGTTAAACCATGAAAAATGATTGTCGAAATTAGTAACATATCCAAGAATTATGAAATATGATAAAATGTGAGGTATTGTATTAGTGTGTTTGTAATGAAATAACCAGCCAGACAATGTCGCAAAGTAATTATTTTAGCAAAAGGAAATGATATTATGTGGGTTAAATTATAAAAAACGATTGTCGAAATTAATAACATATCCAAGAATTATGACAAGTGATTAAATGTAAGTTATTAGATTGATGTGTTTATAATGAAATGAACAGCCCAGATATAGTCTTAAAGTTAATATTTTAGTAAGAGTCGGTCGAATATGTGGGTTATATCATTAAAAATGATTGTTGAAATTAGTAACATATCCAAGAAAAGTGAAAAAGGATGAAATGTGTGTTTTTGATTGGTGTGTTTGTAATGAAATTACCAGCCCAGACAATGCCTCAAATGTATTAAGAGGAAGGAGATTATGTGGGTTAACTCATGTAATATAATTGTCGAAATTAGTAACATATTCAAGAATTATGAAAAATGATGAAATGTGAGTTATTTGATTGGTGTGTTTGTAATGTAATAACAACCCCAGACAATAACTCAAAGTTATGATTTTAGAAAGAAGAAGGAGATTGTGTCGATTAAATCACTATAAACGATTGTCGAAATTAGTAACATATCCAAGAATTATGAAAAATTATGAAATGTTAGTTATTTGATTTGTGTGTTTGTAATGAAATAGATACCCCAGACAATGTCGCATGGTTAGTATTTTAGTAAGAGAGGGGCGATTATGTGTGTTAAATCATGAAAAAGGATTTTCTGAAATTAGTAAAATATCCAAGAATTATAAAAAATGATAAAATGTGAGTTATTTGATCGGTGTGTTTATAATGAAATAACCAGCAAGACAATGTCTCAAAGTTATTTTTAGCAAGAGGAGAGGGGTATATGTGGGTTAAATCATGAAAAACGATTTTCGAATATACAAGAATTATGAAAAGTTAGTAAATGTAAATTATTTAATTGGTGCGTTTATAATGAAATAAACAGCCCAGATATTGTCGGAAAGTAAGTATTTTAGTAAGAGGGGGTCGATTATGCGGATTAAATAACAAACAATGTCGAAATTAATAACATATCCAAGAATTATAAAAAATGATTAAATGTGAGTTATTTGATTGGTGTGTTAGTAATGAAATGGACAGGCTAGAAGATGTATCAAAGTTGTTATTTTTGTAAGAGGAACGGGATTGTGTCGGTTAATGAGGGGGTGGCGATTATTTGGGTTACTTTATTAAAAATAATTCTCATAATTAGTAACATATCCAAGAATTATGAAAAATGGTAAAATGTGAGTTACTTGATAGGTGTGGTTGTAATGGAAAAAACAGCCATAAAATGTGTGAAAGTTATTATTTTAGTAATAGGAGATTGCGATAATGTGGATTCACTCTTGAAAACTTATTGTCGAAATTAGTAACATATCAAAGAATTATGAAAAATGAAGTTTTTTTGTTTTTTTTACACAGTGATCACCACTTATCAAGGCCCGGAAGCCAATCAGGGATAAGGGTTATTGCAAGTACATTACGTTAGTGTGGGGATTTGATGAAGTGTTTACTTACGGGCGCGGTTCATTAGGAATTTGTTTACGTTGGACTTGAAGACATCCAAGTTGTAGTCCGGTGGGAAGCAGGCAGACGGAACAGAGTTCCACAGGCGTGCAGTTCTAAGAAAGAAGCTTTGTTCATGGAATCCGCGTTTTGATTTAGGCACAGATATAGAGTGGGGGAAATTTTTCACAGTCGATTCAGCTAGACGGGTGTTTTTCGTGAAAGATTGGCGAGGGGGGACCAGAGATTGGAGTTCAGACGAGCACCTGCCATGGAAATAACGATAAAACAAGGATAGGATCGCAACGTCTTTCTGTGGGAGAGAGGTTGCAGGGTAGAGAAAAGGGCATCCCCACTAAGCCACGAAGTCTATTTTGTACTCTGTCAAGGCAGGATATGCTGTTTTTAGCAGCGCCTGCCCAGATATGGCAACAGTATTCCATCCTTGGGCGTACCTGGCTTTTATATAGATAGAGAATTGCATCAGTAGTGAGATATCTTCTGGAGCGGTAGAAGGATCCCACCATCTTTCCAGCGACCCTGGCAACAGACTTGATGTACGTGTTCCATTTCAGATCATGAGTAAAGGTCAAACCCAGAGGCTTGTCAAAACACGGGGCCTCACCCAGACGAGAGCCATCCATCACAATTGATGCCAGATGGGGATCAGAGCGTTGATGATGTAAGGATAGAAGTTTGGTTTTGGATGCATTAAAGGTAACCAGCCACGTCTTCCCCAACTGAACCACGCTCTCGAGATCAGAGGAGAGAGAATCCGATAAAACTTTGTCATTTACAGCCTTTGATGTGTTGCCGTAGATGGTCCTGTCATCAGCATAGATGTCAACGAACGGTTTAAGTATGTGTTTAGGGAGATCATTGATGTAGATCAGGAAGATAGTTGGGTCCAGGATTGACCCCTGAGGGACTCCAGTATTTTTATTGCAGGCCTTCGATTTTTGTCCATCAACCACTACTCTTATGAGCATATCGAAGAGAAATGATTTGATGATTGAGAAAACATTTCCAGTTATACCGTAGCTGGAAATCTTGTGAAGTAGACCCCCATGCCATACCTTGTCAAAGGCCTTTGATATGTCAAGAGCAATTGCCCTAGAAAGGAAGCCTTTGTCAAGAGATTCACTAATCCTGTGGGATATAACCGTCAGCACATCTGCAGTAGATCTTGCAGAGCGGAAACCATATTGTGTGTCACTAAAAAGGTTATTCCTGCTGAGGTGGTTGACTATTTCTCTATTTAATATGGATTCCAGCAACTTACTCATAACACACAGGAGACTTATTGGTCTGTACTGAGAGGGAGAGTACTTATCACCTGAATTCTTAAATACAGGGCAAACTGATGAGGTCTTCCAGGGAGTCGGAAAGCACTTCTCCTTAAGGCAGCGCTTAAATAGTTTCGTAAGTATGGGAGCAAGTTCTGGTTGGAGCTTTTTTAACACTATAATTGGGATGCCATCAGGACCAGTTGCTTTACCGGAATCTAGGTTCTTGATTAGCTTGGCGACCTCATGCACGGATATTTGTATGTTACCTAGCTTGTTCTGTGTTATAGGAGGAAATATGGGGAGTTGATGGCCTTCCTCGCATAGGGTAGAATTAGCTGCAAAGTTCTTTGCAAATAGTTTGGCCTTGTCTGACGCTGACGAGATGACCTTTGGCCCATTGATAATTGTTGGGATAGAACGCACACTTCTGTTCAGGATCCTATTTATTATTTGCCAAAACTGGTGGGAACCAAGCCGCTGATCAGCTACCTTGGATTTAACAGACTGGGCATATAGCTCTCTTGCATTTTTTATTACTCTTTTACAGTGGTTGCTGGCAGTTCTGAAAGCAGCTTTAGTCTCAGTGCATCTATTACGTTGGTAGCTATGGAAAAGGTGATTTCTGTGCGCGATAGCAGCAGCAAATTCTGGAGAGAACCATGACTGGCTGTTAGGTTTTTGTTGGAATTTCTTAAATGGTAGGAATTGGTCTATGCCTACAATTAACTATTCGGTCAGATCTGATACTATAGAGGACACTTCCTTTTAAACATGGACTGTAGAGGTAAATCAGATATAAATGTACGGAAGCTATCCCAGTCAGCCATAGAGTATCGGTATACAGTACGGTGGAGGGGTAAATCTGGGGACTTATTACATTTCCTTTTTATCTTAACTGATACGACGGAGTGGTCGGAGGATCCTAGAGGAGAATGAACGGAACATGAACATAGCTCAGGGGAAGTTGAGAGAAAAAGGTCTAAGAGGCTTGCATATTGACTGGGTGTATCGGGCACACGTGTGGGTTCGCGAACAATCTGAGTTAGGTCATAAGCAATGGCAAAATCATGACAAAACCTCCCCTCACCATCTGTCTTATTTGAATGGGTCAGCCATTCCACGTTATGGACATTGAAGTCACCACAGATGTGGATGTAAGCCGAGGGATGTGAAGACAGTATGTGGTCTATTTTCTCAGATATTCTCTTAAAGATAGTAACTCCGCTGTTGTGGGGCCTATAGAGAGCAAATATAAATGCAGTGGTGTTAGCAAGTGCAACCCTGAAGCACATATAGGGTAAATTAGGATATTTTCTAGAGATATACCTGCCACACGGGAAGCCATCCTTAGTGTAGGCACATATTCCATGCTCATGGCGATCTTGGGTGTCAGATTTAGCTGTTAACTCAGTTATTTGATTTGTGTGTTAATAATGAAATAAACAGCCCAGTCAATGTTGCAACTTTATCATTTTAATAAGAATTGGGCGTTTATATGTGCGCACTCATTAAATTTGAGTGTCGACATTCATAACATATCCAAGAATTATGAAAACTTATGAAATGTGAGGTACTTTATTG
>NC_136500.1:98723273-98725773 GCF_053919585.1 Euprymna scolopes | reverse complement strand
CCCCCCTTGCATCCTTAAATTAAAGAAAATATGACTAATTATCCCCCTTGCATTATTCAATTATACAAATAACATTAACCTACTATTTCTTTCGAATTATAAACCGTGGCGTCTTTAAATCAAAAATATGCTAACGGAAATAAATTATGCACGGGCGTTCTTCTTAAAATTTATCATTTCATAAGCTGAAAAGCTATAGCAAACATCTATATGGGTACTTTAACTATAGTTCCTGATTTCAAAAGGCGAGAAATTCAAAGGTAAATATATGTACCTATATTTTTATGTATATATCTGTATATCTATGTATATGTATATATGTGTCTATTTTTTCATATATATGCATGTATATATTTGTGTATGTATGTATGTATGTATACTGTCGTACTTAAACCAAATTTATATTTTACTCTATCTTATTTCTATCTCTAACCCATATTAATTTTCTTATCAAGTTTAAATCCATAACTTTATTTTAATGTTTTCCAGATACATCTGCCTTACTTTAAATGCTAGGTTTATTTATGGTGTCTTTTACATTTAATAAAAACCCTTCACAATATTTGCTGACGAGGAAACCTCGTTTATTAAAAAACTATATGTAATAATTATTGTCCGTAACTTGATGTCTACCACAATAAAAACACTGTTTTCCGAAACGATCGTACAAATAATTGATTTTGTTTTTGTTCCTTCTTATGAAACGGATTTTTAATTTAATTATAATTTGATTTTTAAATTATCAATCACATTAATGAATATTAAATAAGCTCTAGGATATTAACCTATCGAGCTTATTATATATCTAAATTAAAACGAGCACTTTTTCTTTCCTGTATATTAATTAAACTAGTAATTTCACTATTACATTAAAATACACTCTGCTCTTTAGACTATTGTTCTAATCTCCTTTAAATTATACATATATATGTATATATATATATGTACATATATATACATATATATACGTATATATACATATATATATATGCATATATATATACATATACGTACATATATATACATATATGTACATATATGCCCCGTGGATCACCACCTTACCGTGGTGGAGCATTTTGCGAGTCTCTATGACCCCTAGAGCTATGCCGGCGGGAGTCATGTACTTTTGGTAGGGCCACCCAAGCCGGACAGGTCAAAGGGTAGAGTCCAGACGAAGAGTGATCCAGAAAACTGGTGGGATTATACCTGACCACAAGGAGAGATGCACCCTTAGTCTTTGTTAAGACATGTATCTAGGAGAGGGAAACTCTGATATAAAACCTGAGGTCTGTTGTTCGCTTCCTCTGTGGCAAATCTTTGCACCGATTTAGTGCTATCAACAGCACCAAAAAGTGTGGATAGTTGTACACGGGCTTTCACCACTATAATCAAGGCCTATGTGTGGGTTCTCTGACAACTTTGATTGGGTCTAGGTTTTACATGGTCCTGCACCAACAAAGTCCATAGGCGTAAGGCTGAAGGTGACGGGGATAGGTGAAGGGTATCACTGGAAGTCCTTAGCCGAATGTCTTCACTGCGGCGGCCAATGGGTGATGGCCGTTCTGTGCAAATATGTGTGCAATTGCGCAGCTCGTGTCCTCCATTGGTGCCAAAGCAGCCCTATTTAGGGATAGCACTGCTTTCCCCATGTATGGGGAAGGGGCGATAAAAGGAGCCCTAGACGTTGCTTGTACACATTCACCTTGACAGTGAACTGCAGCTGTCTGGGTATCCAGTGTGCAGTCGAAATAATTATAAATTAAGTAAAAAATTTAATATTGGATCGTGGAATATTCGCACCCTCCAGGACAATCCTAATGCACCAGAACGTAAAACAGCGTTGATATCTCGTGAACTTAAGAAATATAAGATCGATATTGCGGCACTCAGTGAAACACGCCTTGCTGGTGTCTCTCAATTTAAGGAGGAAAAGGGTGGCTATGTCTTTTTCTCCAAGGGTAGAGGGCCTGATGAGTCTCGCCTCTCTGGTGTGGGATTTGCCGTAATATCAGAACTAGCCAAATCACTGAAATCTCTTCCCAAAGGTCTATCGGACCGCATTATGACTTTGACCCTTTAGTTGGAACTTGAAACTCGGGTTACACTTGTAAGCTGCTATGCACCAACAATGAGCAGACCGGATGAGGAGAGAGATGAATTCTACCACCAACTACGAGAAGTAATCGGTGGTATTCACCATAAGGACAAACTCATTTTGATGGGCGACTTTAATGCTCGGGTCAGTTCTGACTTCCAATCATGGAAAGGGGTTCTGGGGCATCATGGCGTTGGTATAATGAATGAAAATGGTCTTCATTTGCTCTCCCTCTGCAGAGAATTCAATATGACGATCACTAACCTAGTTTTTCAACAGAAAAACTGTCGCAAAACCACATGGATGCACCCTCGTTCAAACATCTGGCATATGATTGACTATGTCATCACTAAGAAACGTGATTTTCGTGACTTCAAAATAACGCGCCCCTTCCATATAAGCTGT
>NC_136500.1:98548273-98718273 GCF_053919585.1 Euprymna scolopes | reverse complement strand
GTACCCTACACAGGTACGTAAGAGAGCTGATAAAGTTAAATCTAGAATTGTTTCACAACGTTCTCCACTCCAAATTAAGCGTGAAGTTGTTAAGAACCCTGACAAGTCGAGAAGTCTTTGACTAAGCCGGATTAAAGAATGTTTCAAAAGTGCTCGATGTTGCCTTCTGAAATAAGTGGCACAATCTGTTAAGCCGGGACAAATCCTCCATTAAAGCAACATTACATACAAAACCGATAGAAATGGGCAGAGAACAATATGAAAACGGATTTTTCCAAAGTTTTGTTCACGGATGAAGTGTGTGTCACTCTTGATGGCCCAGATGGCTGGAGCAAGGATCAGGTCCTAGATGGACGACACCGTCATCAGCGTTGAAGGCGCCAACGATGTGGTGGTGGGATTATCGTAGGTATTTTAGTTGGCCCATGGAGTGTCCCAGAAGGCGAAAAATGACGTCAAATGCTTACATAACTTTTCTAAAGGAGCACTTTGAACCAAAGCAAAAGAACCATTATTTTATGCAGGATAATGCTCCCTCGCGTGTAGCAAAAAAAAAGCAAAGGGTATTTGCAACAACTGGGGTTCTCTGGGCGACGGAAGATGGAGTGGTCAGCAAATTCACCAGATTTGAACCCAGTTGAGCACCTTTGGAGTATCATGAAGCGACGCTTCTATGCAAGTGGATGCCATTTAAGAGCAAAGAATAGTTGTGGGATGCTCTCCAAGAGGTATCACCAGGAATAACTGTTGACGAAATCACAAATTTGATTAATTCTCTGGACCAACGTCTTTTATAAATCATTCATAAAAAAAGGATCGCATAGCCCCTACTAATTAAGCCAACGTAGCTATGTATTTATTGTGTTCTGTATGTTTGAATATTATTTCAATAAACATGTTATCGGTATATTGTGTTTTTTATCAACCTCGTTAATAACTTGACACACTGAAATCAACAGATATTCCTATCTTCTGCCATAGTTTCGATAATACTGCTTTGAATACTTTTATTTTCGGACTGGAATAGCTGAACTGTATTGCAAGCACATTCTCAAAGTTTCATGGACTTTTATTCACTCGTTCCTTAAATCTTAAAAAAAATGTATACTCGTTAATGATTTGATACGTAGTTTATATATGTATGTGGGTCTCTGTTTGCGCGCGCTGTTTAGATAATATGTGATTACTTTTTAAATATATATAATTATTTCTACAATCAGACAATGTCGCAGTCTACAAAAAAAAAAGGAATACCCTAAGTTCCAGGCTCGTATTTCTGCCTTATTTAGGCTCTTTAGAAATACATAATCGAAATGAAATATCCCAATTCGGAGTAAGTTGCGCTAGATTACGTGATACTGTAACCTCGGCCATCACGCTACATAAGAATATTTATTAGCAAAAACAGATCATACTCTTAGATATTGACCGAGCAAATCCGGTGTGCTGGTCGTCGATTATCATGATTATTCAAGCCAATAATTTTGCCAACTAATATATGTTTTAGAATAATCAAATATTTAAAATAAATATTTATTTACATTGGTTTAGGAGTATAACTTTAAAATGTTTCATTACATAGTTGACAATGAGATGCAAAAACTGGGTGATTATTTTAGTAACGTATACTAATGACGTCATTTAGAATGGGGGGTGTTTTTTTGAGATACATGGAAATGAGCTAAGTTAGTCGGAGTCAAGGGAATGTCAGAGACAGTCTTCAGACTTCACTAACCAACAATTATGAGGTTGTTTGCTCAGCAACCGAGAAGGCTAACATGCTTGCCAGTCGGTTTGCCTCAAACTCCCCTGCCTGACTTTCCTTTGCGGACAGACGCCACGCTAGACGATTTAAACATCACCCCTACTCAGGAGCATGCTATCATAAAAAACCTTGACACTTCAAAAGCATGTGGACCTGAGTTCATCCCAGCTGTGCTATTAAAAATTGCTCAGCCGAAGTAGCTACAGTTCTCTCCAAACTCTACAACAAATGCCTTAATGAATATTGCTTTCCGGACTGTTGGAAAACTGCTTCTGTGGTACCAGTATTCAAGAATTCTGGTGAAAGAACTGACCAATCTAATTATCGCCCCATTAGCCTCCTGCCACTTTTCGCCAAAATATTTGAGACCTTAATTAACCATGCTCTAGTCCATCACCTTACAGATGCTAAACTTCTGACTGACAAACAATATGGGTTTAGACAAGCCCGTTTCACACCAGACATCCTAACTGTAATCTCTGAACGTATATACCTTTCACTGGAAAAAAGTGGGGGAGGGCAGAGCGGTAGCTCTAGATATATCTAAGGCTTTTGACAAGGTGTGGCATGAGGGTCTCCTCAGGAAAATGAGATCATGCAGTATCACTGGTAGAATACTTAACATAATTAAATTCTTCTTACATAAGAGAAAATCCAGGTTGTCCTCGACGGTCTTACATCTAAACAATATGATATAAATGCGAGAGAGCCTCAGGGGGCTATCCTTGGACCTCTATTGTTCCTAATATTCATTTATGACCTTTCCGACAAAATTGCCTCTGAGATGGATATATATGCTAATGACACCACGCTCTATAACAGGCAAGACAGGAAAACAAATAAACATATATCTAAAGAAATGGCAAAAACACTACAGGATGACCTCCAATCTGTAGTGGAATGAGGACAAAAAGGATGGTCACATTCAATACTGCCAATACTAAACTGGTTTCCTTCAATAATTACAAGAAACCTTCTCTGCCACCAATAGCAATGGCCAATGACTCTTTATCTGAGAGTACATCTTTCAAACTGCTTAATCTAACGTTCACATGAGTTGGAATAATTACATTGAAAGCGTTGCCAGGGCCGCTGCAAAGAAGGTGTGTTCTCTCTACCGTGCTAGAAAACTACAAACACCCGAAAGTATCCGGTACCTCTATAAGGCCACCATTCGCCCATGTATGGAGTATTGCTGTCACATTTGGGCTGGTGCATCTGCTACTAGTCTCTGATTCCTAGACAAGGCTCAAAAGAGAGTCGCACATCTGATAGGCCCTGAACTGGCACCTAAGCTTAAGCCTCTGTCCCATCGATGTGATGTTGCATCCCTCTGCCTGTTCTACAAGTATTTTAATGGTGAATGCTCTCGCAAACTGCAGACACTTGTGCCCCCACGACGTAGACACCCTCGACAAACCCGACAGGCAGCTAAATCCCACCCCACACAGTAGAGATCCCTAGATGTAAAAAGATCTTTCTACTCCAGTAGTTTCTTCCCCAGAACCGCTAAACTCTGGAATTCCATTCTAGAACACTACTTCCCCAACTGTACTGACACGCAGAAGTTCAACTGTAACGTGAACCGACATCTTGCTTCCCAAATCCCAACATAGTTCATAGTAGTGGTTGCCCCTTATAGTAGGCCTCTACACCAAAGTTGCAATGGGCCTTGTTTGGGGTGAACATGTAATTAAAAAAAAAAGATCGTGATAGTTCCAAGTAGATAGGCGAAAATTAAACCACAATGCTTTGTTGTTTCTTTGGGAAAATTTCCATTGCAATTTCCCGTCAAACAAAACCAAAGGTGAACACAATATATTCCCGATTCCCCACGTGTTGGAACCCCAAATATATGTTATTCGTCCTATTTTTCACTGCATTTTACCCCTCTTTTCTTGCATATATTCCAGTGCTCATTTCTTACAATATTGTCATGTCGTCGCTTCGAGATAAATTCTTACAACTGCTGAATGGTGTTGTACATTCTCACCTTTCTGTCTACACACTCAATATAGGAGACTTTCATTAATTTTATCAATGTGATACTTCGCATAATTTGTCCTGAATGTTTGCTCCTGCGGCGGCACATATTAAGGCACACATTTTGGCAACTATCGCCAGGTTTTTCTTTGTCCACTGCCTCTGACACATCTCTACTAAACTGACCGTGCAGCTTATTCTCAATCAACTTGTCTTTCATTTTTGTTCATTTGTTGCTGTTACATGATAAGGGATGTCCCCTTTTCATGTAAGTATAAAAATAGAGAGACTTAGTTAAAATGAAAATGAAATAGAATAGACGAAATTCGAACCTCGTAATTTAGGTTTAGAAATAGATTACGAGAGAAAATTAGCAAATGGAATGTGAAAACAAACCATTATTAAGCTTAGAGATAAAATAGTTTCAAGAAAAGAATGTGCGTTCTCAATTCTGTTATGAAAATTCAATTGAAGAATGCAACTATAAGATAATGTAATAAACATGTTTTTAACATATTGAAAATATAGATTACTGGGAATATAGGTTAAAATTCCTTTTGTAAACAAAGGAAAAAGTTTTGGACACGCATTTCCAGAATACGTGAAAGAAGACACATGTTTTAACATGTGTATGACGTCATGGAAAATGGAAAGTTCTCGATATAGTTAGAAACTTTAGAGTTAAGCAGAGAGAAACTGAGAGAGAGTCTGAGAGAGAGAGTCTGAGGGACAGACGACAGTCCAGACATGGGATTCGAACGTCTAGAGGCGAGACGGTCACCTTTGAAACTTAGAATGTGAAACTTGAATTCTTGACTATGAAAACCATGACCGGTCGGGAGAAGAAATAAACCCATCACGTGTTTTTATAAACGTCGTCTTTGTGTTGTAATTCTACCAAAAAGGTAAAGTGGAAATTGCCATTATATGTCGTATATATATCATGTGTTTTAAAATGTCTTTACATACACGTCTCGACATCTCACATACATAATGTGAACATTAAGACTGTCTGAACACTGTTTCCTCACTTTAAGAGCTTCTATTACACTTCTAAGTATGAATATTTAATATATATGAATCTCATCATAACACGAACAACATCTCTCTCAACAAGACTCTCTTAATAAGACCCTAAGAAACACTTTAATAAGCAATAACAATAACAACGAACAATAAGAACAAAACGAAGAAAAAGAACCATCAATTAATAAGAAAATATAACATTGCCTTGAATCTCTTGTTGCTTACTAGTTCGCGCTCTAGCAACTTTTCAAATTTTGACATACTCTTTATGAATTTTTCCTTACAGTTGGGGACGTAAAACTTTCAGACTATTTTCTTCTACTTTTACACATCATTCTATACCTGTTTGTCATCGTCCTCCCCGTTTTCTTTTCACATATAACCTACTCTTTGGGTAAATAACTCCATTCATTTTCATTGGTTTCTTTGTTTTCTAGTGCATATCTTTCAGCTGATTTTCTTTCTTTGGAATAATATCCGCTTCATATCGATATATGGCTATTGTCCATGTGTAAACTGTAGATATTTTGTTTCTCCCATTCAATCTTGACATAACAACCAATCGAAGTATTCTCGTGTATTTTTCCCTATTTCATTTCAGCTTCTTTTATTTTATTTTATTTCATAATTCCTAACTAGATGTATCTTTCTTCTCCAACCTCTTTTATCATTTACCTATTCAAATGTTTTATTCCGTTACTTTCAACAATGTTTCCTCGTTTTACTTTCATGGCACCACACTTTACATGACAGATTCCATACCTATGGCATTACTGAACACAAAAAACATAGTCACTAATCATTCCTCTGCAGTTAAAATGAAACTAAAATTCTCAAACCATTACAGAATAAACTCCATATTCAAACGCACCCACGAAAAAACGACATTTCCTCCTGCTGGCCAGTCGAAATAAAAGGAAATATTTTCAAACAAATTCATTTGTAAATTCAAGTGAAAACACCACACTTTTCGGTATTGGTAAAAATTTCAAATTTTTAAAACAATCAAGAAAACAACGACAGCGCCCACTGCTGTGTAATCGAAATTAAAGAAAAATGTTCAAATAAATTAATTTGAAAATTCACATGCAAACCACAAGCCTTTTTTATCGGTAAAACGTTCAAAATTATTTCAACGCCCACGTAAAAAAACAACACTGCGAACTATTTTAAATACACTGGAAAATTCTCAAACAAATTCAGTTGAAATCGGTGAAAATTCAAAACTTTTGCCAGTCGAAATTTAAGTAAACTTCCCAAGTAAATTCAGTTGAAAAATTACGCTGCGCATTTTGTTTTCAGCTAAAATTAAAAACAGAATCATTCCAACACATATTAAACGACGACACTTTCCACAGCTGTAACGTCGAAATATAAGAAATAGTTTTAATTAAATTCAGTTGAAAATGTAGCGAATTTTATTATCGCTGAAAAATACAAAATTATATCAACACCAACAGAATAGAAAAACAGAGTCAACAGCTGTACATGTGGAATAAAAGTACAATTCTCAAGTAAATTTTGTTGACGATTCACGAGCAAACGCCGCGTATTTTGGTATCATTCAAAAGTTTAAATTTATTTCAAAACTTACAAAAACAACGATAGCACTGTCTACAGTCGAAATGTGAAAACGTTGTGTATTTTAGAATACGTGAAGTTTTTTTTTAATTTGAAAACTCATGAGAACAAATATATTGTTCACTGATGTTCTGTTTAATAACATTAAATTTCTGAATTACATTCGGTTGAAAAAACGCCGTGCGTTTTCCTATAGGTAAAAATTTTCAAATTATTTTCAAACTCCCAAAGACAAGGAAATTGCTCACTATTGTTAAATTGAAATAAAGTTCCAATTCTAAAATACGTTTAGTTGAAAACCAATGTGCAAACGTCGCAGATTAAAGGTTTGAAATTACTTTAACACTCTTAACAACAAAAATAGATCGCTCTGCTGTATTATAGCAATAAGAGTAACAATTCTCCAGTTACTTCAACTGAAAATCCATGTGCAAATGCCGCGCATATTAGTATCGATGAAAATCTCAAAATCATTTTAACACTAAACATGGTAACAACACTGTTCACTGCTGTGCAGTCGAAATAAAACTAAAAATCTTAAATAAATTCAATCTGAAAATTCATGTGCAAACGCTGCAGATTTTGGTATCGGTTTAATTTTAAAAGTTATTTCAACACCCACAAAAACTAGGAGAGGGCTCAGTGTTGTAAAACCAAAATTATCAATTAAATTTTGTAATATCCCACGTGAAAACGCTGCTTATTTGAATATCGGTGAAATTTCAAAACTTTTCAACACTTATGAAGACAACGATACTGCCCACTACTGGGTATTATATATAACAGTAAAATTACTCCGTAAATTCAGTTAAAAATTATCGTGCAAACGACGCGCATTATGTGATCTGTGACAATTGAAAATTATTTTAACACCCAGAAAAACGACATCATCTACTGCTGTGCTGTCTAATTAAAAGTAAAATACATAAGAAAATTCGGTTGAAAATTCTAGTGGATGTTTGTATTTTCAAAATTAAAAAAATTGTTATAACATTTACGAAAAAACTGACCACATTGCCGTGCAGTCTGATGAAAGTAAACTTCTCAAGTAAAATGCAAATATCGCATATTCTTCTATCCGTGAAAATGTCAAAATTATTTAAAACTTACTAAAATAAAAGACACTCCTTTCTTCTGCGCAGTAAAAATGAAAGTTAAATGCTAAAGTAAATTCAGTTTCAAATCCAATTAGAAACGCCGCGCATTCTGGTATATTTGAAAATTTCAAAATAATTTCAACACGAAAACAAAGCCATTTTTCAATATTGTGCAGTCGAAATAATGAAAATTTACAAACGAATGTAAAAAAAAATAAGCTCATCAAAACAGTAAGTGTAAAAACCACGAGCAACCGCTGAAAAGTTTAGTATCTGTGAAAATTACCAATATTATTTAAACACCCAGAGGGAGTTTAGTATATGTGATAAATACCAATATTATTTCAAGACCCCCGGGAAGTATAGTATCAGTGAAAAATACTAATAGAATTTCAACACAGACAGACATCTGTGAAACATACCAGTATTATTTCAACACGCACAGGGATTTTAGTATCTCTGAAAAATACCAAAATTATTTCAACACACACAGGGATTTAAGTATCTGTGAAAAATACCAAAATTATTTAAACACACACGTGAATTTTAGTCTCTGTAAAAAATATTAATATTATTTCAACACACACGGGAATTTTAATATATGTAAAAAATACTAATATTATTTCAACACACACAAGAATTTTATTATCTGTGAAAAATACCAATAATGTTTCAACCCACACAATTATTTTAGTATTTGTGAAAAATACCAATACTATTTCAACACACACGCGGATTTTAGTATCTGTAAAATATACCTATATTATTTCTACACACAGAAAAATAATTATCTGAGAAAAATACCAATATTATTTCAACCCACACAGAACTTTTTGTAGCTGAGAAAAACACCACTATTATTTCAGCACACACACGAATTTTCCTATGTATACACACACCCGAGTTTTAGTATCTGTGTAAAATTTTAATATTATTTTAACACACACTGTGATCTTAGTATATGTGTAAAAAAACAATATTAGTTTAAAACACACAGGCATTTTAGCATCTGTGAAAATACCAATATTATTTCAACACGCACAGGAATTTTAGTATCTCTGAAAAATACTAATATTATTTTAACACAGAAATTCTGGAGGAATTTTAATATGTGTGAAAAATACCAATATTATTTTAACACACACAGGAATTTATTATCTGTAAAAATACGAATATTACTTCAACATCCACAGGTATTTTAGTATCTGTGAAAAATACCAATATTATTTACACACACAGGGATTCAAGTATCTGCGAAAAATACCAATATTATTTCAACACACAGGAATTTTAGTATCTGTGACAAAATACCAATATTAATATAAATATAATATATATGATATAAAATTTAACATACAGGGTTTTAATATCTGTAAAATACCAATATGATTTTTTCAAACACAGGGATTTTAGTATCTGTAAAAAATACAAATATTATTTCAACTCATACAGGGATTTTAGTATCTATGAAAAATACAAAAATTATATAAACACAGACAGAAAATTTAGTATCTGTAAAAAATACAAAATTATTTCAGAAACACACAGAAAATTTAGAATCTGTGAAAAATACCAATATTATTTCAACACATACAGGAATTTTATTATCTGTAAACAATACAAAAATTATTTTAACACATACAGGAATTTTATTATCTGTAAACAATACCAAAATTATTTCAACACATACAGGAATTTAATTATCTGTAAACAATACCACAATAATTTCAACACAAGAAATTTAGTATCTGTGAAATAATATTATTGCAACACACACAGGAATGTTAGTATCTGTGAAAATTACGAATATTATTTCAACACACAGGACAAATGCCAATGTTATTTCAACACACACAGGATTTTATTATCTGTGAAAAATACCAATACTATTTCAACACAAATAGAAATGTAAGTATCTGTGAAAAATGTCAATATTATTTCACCACACACAGGAATTTTAGTATCTGTGAAAAATACCAATATTATTTAAACACACATGAACTTTTAGTATCTGTTAACAATACCAATATTATTTCAACACATAGGAATTGAAGTTTCTGTAAAAAATACCAATATTATTTCAATACACATATGAATTTTAGTATCTGTGAACAATACCAATATTATTTCAACACACTGAGATATTTTAGTATCTGTGAACAATACCGATACTATTTAAACACACAGGAATTTTAGTATCTGTAAAAAATACCAATATTATTTCAATACACACATGAATTTTAGTATCTGTGAACAATACCATTATTTCAACACACAGTTATTTTTGTATCTGTGAAAAATACCAATATTATTTCAACACACACAGGTATTTTAGTATCTTTTGAAAATACATATATTAATTTTTACACCCAGAGGAATTTTTGTATCTGTGAAAAATACCAATATTTTTTCAACACACAGACGAAATTTTAGTATCTGTGAAAAATTCTAATATTATTTCAACACACACAGTATTTTAGTATCAGTAAAAAATACCAATATTATTTCAACAGACAGAGAATTGTCAGTGTCTGTGAAAAATGCTAATATTATTTCAACCACCACATGGATTTTAGTATCTGTGAAAGATAGTAATAATATTTGAGCACACACAGGAACTTTAGCATCAGTGAAAAATACCCGTATTATTTGGACACATACAAGAATTCTAGTATAAATGGAAAATACCATTATTATTTCAACACACACAGGAATTTTAGTATCTGTGAAAAATTCTAATATTATTTAAACACACACATAAATGTTAGTATCTACAAGAAAGACTATTATTATTTAAACACGCACTGAATTTTTTGAATTTGTGATAAATATCTATATTATTCCAACACACAGAGGAATTTTAGTATTTGTGAAAACATACCAATATTATTACAACATACACAGGAATTTTAGTATTTGTGAAAAATAGCCGTATTATTTCAACACACATGGAATGTTAGCATCATTTAAAAATATAAACATCAAAACCCACAGGAATTTTTTGCATCTGTGAAAAATACCAATATTTTTTAAAAACAAATACGTATATTATTTACACACATAGGATTTTATTATCTGTAGAAAATTCCAATATTATTTCAACACAAATAAAAATATAAGTATCTGTGAAAAACTCCAATATTGTTTCCATACACACATGATTTTTAGTATCAATGGAAAACACAAATAATGTTTACAACACACACACTGAGTTTAGTATCTGTGAAAATTATAATATTATTTAAACACCCAAAAATTTTAGTATCTATGATATCTACCAAAATTATTAAAACAAACACACAAATTTTGGAATCTGTGATAAATACAAATACAATCACAACACACACAGGGATTTTTGTATCTGTGAAAAATACCAATATTATTTCAATACACAAGAATTTTAGTATCTGTGAAAAATACCAATATTATTTACACACACAAGAATTTTAGTATCTGTTAATAATACGAATATATTTACACACACAATAATTTTAGTATCTGTGAAAAATACCAATATTATTTTTACACACAGAGGAATTTTTGTATCTGTGAAAATACTTATATTTTCTCAACACACAGACGAAATTTTAGTATCTGTGAAAAATACTTATATTATTTCAACACAGAAATTATTCTAGTATCAGTAAAAAAATACCAATATTATTTCAACACACACAGAAATGTTAGTATCTGTGAAAAATTCTAATATTATTTCTACCCACACATGGATTTTAATATCTGTGAAAAATACTAATATTATTTGAACACACACAGGAATTTTAACATCGGTGAAAAATGCCCGTATTATCTGGACACATACAAGAATTATAGTATAAATGGGAAATACCATTATTATTTCAACACACACAGGAATTTTAGTATGTGTTAAAAATACTAATATTATTTAAACACACACATAAATGTTAGTATCTATGGCAAAGACCATTATTATTTAAACACGCACAGGAATTTTGGGATCTGTGATGAATAACGATTTTATTTCAACACACACAGGATTTTAGTATTTGTGAAAAATACCCGTAGTATATCAACACACACGGGAATGTTAGTATCAGTTAAAAATATCAATATCAACAACCACAGGAATTTAAGCGTCTGTGAAAAATACCAATATTATTTAAACACACACATGAATTTTAGTATCTGTAAAGAATACCAATATTATTTCAACAGACACACGAATTTTAGTATCTGAAAATATACCTATATTATTTCAACACACAGAAATGAAGGTATATGTGAAAAATTCTTATTGTTTCAACTCACACAGTAAATTTTCTATCTCTGAAAAATACCAATATAACTTTGACACACACAGCGATTTTAAGAACTTTGAGAAATTAAAAAATCATTTCAACACACATAAAAAGTTCAGTGTCAGTAAAAATACCAATATCATTCAACACACACAGGTATTTTATTATCTGTTCATAATACCAAAATTATTTCAACACACACAGGAATTGTATTATCTGTGATAAATACCCATATTATTTCAATACACAGGAATTTTAATATTTGTGAAAATGCCCATATTACTTTAACACATACAGGGATTATAGTGTCTATAAAAATACCAATAGTATTTCAAGACACACAGAAATTTTACGAGGATTGAAAAATACCAAGAATAATTTAAACACAGGACACAAAAATAGCACTCACTGCTGTACGTCATAGCTATTTACCAGAAATAAATATAAGATTTTCAAGTAAATTTATTTCACCGGAAATTAATGTAAGATTCTCAAGTAAATTTATTTCACCACAAATAAATGTAAAATTTTCAACTAAATTTATTTCACAAGAAATAAATTTAACATTCTCAAGTAAATTTATTTCACCAGTAATAAATGTAAAATTCTCAAGTAAATTTATTTGACCAGAAATGGGTGTAAAATTCTCAAGTAAATTTATTTCACCAGAAGTAAATGTTAATTTCTCAAGTAAATTTATTTCACCAGAAATAAATGTAAAATTCACGAGTAAATTTATTTCACCAGAAATAAATCTAAAATTCTCCAGTAAATTTATTTCACCAGAAATAAATATAAAATTCTCCAGTAAATTTATTTCATTAAAAGTAAATCTAAAATCCTCAACTAAATTTATTTCAACAGAAATAATATATAATTTCTCAAGTAAATATATTTCACCAGAAATAAATATAAAATTCTCCAGTAAATTTATTTCACTAGAAGTAAATCTAAAATTCTCCAGTAAATTTATTTCACCAGAAATAAATATAAAATTCTCTAGTAAATTTATTTCACCAGAAATATATATAAAATTCTCCAGTAAATTTATTTCACTAGAAGTAAATGTAAAATTCACGTTAAAAAGCCGCGCGTTTTGTTATGGATTAAAATTCACATATATTTAAAAAATCACGAAAACAAATACACTGCTTACTTCTCTGCAGTCCAAATAAAATTCAACTTTTGAAGCAAATCCAGTTAAAATGCATGTGCCATCGCCGTGCATTTTAGTGTATTTCAAAATTATTTCAGGAGTCACGAAAACGTGAACATTTCCAGTATTATGCAGTCGAATAATAAGTAAACTTCTCAAGCTAATTCAGGTTATAATCTACGTGCTTGTACTACGCATTTTAGTATTGGTAAAAATGTATAAAATTATTTAAACACTTACCAAAACCTCGACGATTGTTACTGAAAAGAATGTAAAATTCTCAAGTAAATTCAGTTGATGATTCACGCGCATTTAACTATCGGTAAAAATTTCAAAATTATTTCAACACCCACAGAAAAAAAAACGACACCGCCTATTGCTGTGCGGTTGGAATAAAAGTATAATTTTCAAATAAACTCATTTGAAACTAACGTGCAAATGCATTTTGATACCGATGACAATTTAAAAATTATTTTAACATTCAGGAAAACAACGATAATTTCCAGAGCTCTGCACTCGGCCAAAATTGAACTGTTACAGTGAATGTAGTTCAACACCCACGTGGAAAGACCGTGCATTTTCGTATTGCTGAAAATTAAAAAAAATATTACAACACTCATAACCACACTGTTCACTGGTGTTCAGTTAAAATAAAAATAAAAATCTCATGTAAAGTCAATTTAAAATCGACGTGCAGACGCCGCGCATTTAGGTATCGGTGAAAAATTCACAATTATTTAAAACTCAGGAAAACAACGACACTGCTTCCTGCTGTTTAGTCAAAATAAACGTAAAATTTTCAAATAAATCCAGTGTAAAATCCACGTGCAAAAGACACTCATTTTAGTAGCATTGGAAATCATAAACATATTTAAATTCTTTGGCAACAACGACATAGTTTACTGCTCTACAATCGATACAAGATCAAAACAATGAAAAAAGTTCAATATAAAATCACCGTGCAAACGCCACGCCTTTTGGTGTATCGGAAAAAATCTGTTGTTATTTATAATGTTTATTTCTAAAACAAAGCCATGAAAATCTACACTCAGCTGAGTATTAATGCATATCAAAAAGATACATTTTTGCTTTTCAAGTTTTCTTTGGCTGATTTGAATTGACTCATATCTAAGAATTATGAATTACTCTAATTTTATTCAAATCTAGTTGACTATCTAAAGATATACTACGATGCATATTACAATAATTTATTTCAATATAAATTCTATTCTAAATGTAATTCTATTCACCATAGAATAATATAGCATGACTATTCAACGATGCCTCGAGTCTTTTATTAATATATCGTGATGTATTAAAGTTTGCAATTCGTTTAAAACGTCTGAGTTCTAATAAAGTCGAGAAATATGGTATTTACTGACATTGGCAAGGTTGAAATGTAACACCTCTTGTATAAAACTACACAGGTTAAACATTTCCACTTCGACGAAATTTACATAATATAGTCGAATTCTGCACAGCAGCCTATACAAAGATAGATAAGCATTTAAAAATTATTTTTCCTAAGAATATTTAGAATATCGGTCGTTGGATATTACTTATATCTATTCTTGATTCGTACAAGAGTTATAAGAGATTATGAATGTTTAAATAAATTTGTTGAAAAATGTAATTTGTTTACTTAAACAGGAAGAAAACATGTAAAATGAACGACTTTAAAATTATAACTCATCCATTTTGCTTAATCTTGGAGTTAATTTAATGGCATTTTAAAAATGAATGAAAGCAAAGTAATCTAAGTGTATAGAAAAATGATTCATAAAGCAATTAAATTGACTCGTTTTCTAAGAAAGGGAGTCACCTCTGTTGACCAGATTTAAAAAGTAAATTTATGTTGTAAATAAATTATTTCTCGTAAATAGTTTTTATTTTATAAACTCGTTCAGTAAAACGACTCGTTTGTTTCATAAAAAATCGAAATGCATTTCAGTAGGATTAATTCAACTAGTATAATATCTTTATGTGGTTGATTGTTTTGAAATCATTTAATTCAATTTTAGCTTTGTGTTTTAAGAAGCCGTAATCGATTCTAAAACATATCTAATTATCTGTCATATAAAAAACAGTTATACTTCATCTTCACAATCGCAACAGATGTGAATCAACAATAATAAGTTCCTTAAACAATATACACTTTGTATATAAAGTTTACACGTATTCTCATTAGTAAAAATGCATAACTTATTTCTGAACAATTGTATTTTGAAGTAGTTTCTGTTTTTAGTTTTATTGTTTCGAATCAATAATTGAGGGAGCTTTTTCTAAATCCTAGACTTATGTTGCCAGAGTTGTATCCATTTGAATCTATAGGAAGAGTAATGTTGATGTATAACTGCGTATGACTCATTCTTGTTTTCTGACTTCACTCTTTTTTTCTATTCATATTCTTGTTGCCATATCTTTGTATTGCCATTTGGTAAATGGATAGTGCACTAGGCAGTTGATTCTAGTGGAGCTTCTCGATGTATTATTAATTGGAGTTGTATCGGCTTTTCTGTTTCATGGTTTCCAAAAATCTCACATCTCTCTTTCTCCATATATCTTTCATTATCCTCTATTTCTTTATCTCTCCTTGACTTTCTCTAAGTAATTCTGCCGATCTCTCCCACATATCTCCTTTATTTCTTCATGACATTTTCAATAAACGATACAAAATCCAACTATGGATTTTACGTTCAACGTAGGCCCCTCCTACAATATCCCCTTCTCCAACATCAGAAACCTACGTTCAAACCTTCCAAAGGTTTACATCTAATTGCAGGAGCCCAACGCTGACCTGCTGTTCTTGTGCGAAACTGTAATTAGATCGACTGAATTAAGTTCGAGATTATATGATAAACTTGACATAAAAACCAGATCTCAAACATGCATGTACTACATGCCTACATTGAGGTTGGCTTTTCATGTGGTAGAGACATCTGTAATTAATATCATCTGAATCACGACATGTGATTCCAGGAAGCAATTACAGCGCCGTGTATATATGAGTTGCCCTCTGTCGTTGTCACAATATTACTATGATTGAGAGTATCTTTGCGAAAACTGCTTATACCTCAGCCAACAATAATGTATGTGAAAACGTCACCATTCCCAAGCAGATATCAAAGGGAGGTTCTGTTTTGGTTTTATCCGTGCAGATGACTTAATAAAAATGGGCGTGCCTGACTCTGGCGGAGAGTTTGCAAGTTGCTTAGATCATTTTCTTACAACTTGCCTTGAACTGTACTCTTCTTTGTTTTTTCTCCACTGGGATGTTTCAATCACTCGGTTATCTCAAGTAAGATAAAAAATAAATGTAATATATTCTCAAATGTGTCTCTGCATAGTACAGTGTATAAATATTGTATGGTTGTGATAGAACTTTGCGTCCCATATTTTAAAAGAACGTGTCCACAATATGATCAGAAGTATCTGCCTTGTTAACCCTCTGCATAACGGATGCACTTCCCTTCAGAAATCCTAACCAAAACAAACAGCAAGTTGTGGTTTACTCCCGAATATGCCGATTCTATTGCTCACAAAAATTACTGTTTCCGTTGCTTTCAACGAAGTTTATTTTTTCAGACTGAAGCCGCCTTTATTACTGTCAGTAACCACAAAGCCTAATACGTTCTTACGTGAGAGAGTCATGTGCTCAGGCGGTCCAGTTTAAATCAGTGGAGCAGATGCTTAGTTCTTGCGAGTGTTAGCGAACAACAAAGTCTTGAATAAACGTGTATCCTCTATTCAAACCATCATCAAGATAATTTTGTCAGAATCTGACAAAACCAAACGTTTTGCTAATAACTTAGCGAAAAATGTCACCTTTTGCGATGTCGGAGAAAAATAAAAACTTAATGGAATGATCGACTTAAAAGAGACGAGTAGGAAAATACTTTCTGAACAGAAAAGACATACTTGAATTCGAGTGACAATACTTGTGTTTCGAAGAAAATATGCGATTGCCATAAGAAAATATTTTCATTGTTTCTTGATTTTTTTAATTGCTTCTTGATGCATACGCTCGTTGCGTTATGCTATTAGATTTATAAATACTGCCTAGTGTTTGCACTTCTTTATCAGTTGTCTCATCTCATGTGTTTTTATCGTGAACAGCATCATATTTAACGAAAACTTGCTTACGAACATATTCCAGCTAAATAAACATTATTAAAGTATATCGTCTTAATATTAATACAGCATGGCACTTGTTTAACAAGCACCAAACATATCTATTGACTAAATAATTATATTGAAATATTAAATTAATGAAATGGGATACTAGTATTAAAAAATAAATTATATAACCACATGTATTTTTAGAGTAAAAGCAGCGCCACTATCAAAGGAAAAGTTAAACAAACGAGTAGTGTAACGCAAAAACTGACAATTGTTTAAATCTGAAAATAAGATAATGTGAATGCAAGTTAATTTAAATAAACAAGAATATTGAAATTAAACTAATGGATAATAATAATGGCAACTTGAAACTGAATCATAAAAAAACTTCTGTTTTACATGCAATTCATTTTATTTCTTCTGTCAAAAAATTATAATCAATATAATAATTGCTTTTTTATAATGAGAACATTTATAAATATTTAAAATCTTAAAAAGTGCAACAAAATGCCAATTACATTTTATTATTGAGTGTAAATAAAATATTATTTTGTTTAAAGCCTAGTATCTTCTTTTTTATAGTTTAATATTAATAGTTTTCGGTAAAATAATTTTCCAGTTAAACATTTTGTTGAACTTTTTTCTGTTGAGGCAAAAACCTTTTTCAAGAAAATACCTAACTTTATTAAATTATATTTCTCAACAACATTAACAACAACAGAAATAATAGCATTATATTTATTAATAAAACGTGCTTAGGATCACATGAAAAGTATCACATAATGAAATATTTACAAAAAATATTAAACATTTCTGAGTTTAAATGATTCATGAGAGTGACATCGTTCGCATGCGGAAATGCAGTTACAACCCCATACCATGCTGAGGTAGTGGTTGAATTTTAAGGGAGAAGACCATCACTAATATTTTTGCTATTTCTATTGGATGTATGGCCTGATTTTTCTCAATTATTTGTTTGTTTTATATTTTTCAAAAGAAATGTTAATATTGTTGGACATTTTGGAATGAAAATTGAACTTATGGGAAATATTAGTGTTACTGATAATATTGCATTTGTTATTATTATTCCTAAGAATGCAAGTATAATGTCCAAAATAAACTTTAATAAACGTGTGCACAATGGCTGGTTTTACATTGACATTTGTGCAAATTTTTTGTTTGTATAGAAATTCATAATTTCAGAAATTCGCTGAGGATTGTAATTTTCAAGTATAAATCTATTTATTTGAACACACACATATTTCATTGAAGTAGGAAAAGTTCTAGTGACTTTTTCCAAGTGATCCGTATCTTATTGACATTCAATACAATGTTTGAGCATTGAAGAGTCAGTTTTGGGCAAACTTTTGAATTGTTTGAGTGTAAATAGTTTTTTTTTAACTCTAGTATCTTCCTTTTTAAAGTGTAATATTGATCAATAGCTTCAGTAAAATAATTTTCCGGTTAAAACATTTTATTACACATTTATCTGTTGAAGCAGAAATCTTTTTTTTTGCAATTGAGTTATAATGATTCATAACAGTGCCATTGTTTGCCTGCAGGGATGCAGTTACAACCCAATGCCACGTCGAGCTGATGGTTGAATTTTAAAGGAGAAAGCCACCACTAATTAGTTTTTCTTTTTAGATTGGATATATGACCTATTTTTTGTCAAATTTTTATTTCCATCATATAAAAAAAATGCCAACAATTTTGGATATTTCAGAAGGAAAATTGACATTATAAGAAATGTTGGTGTGACTGGCAATATTCCACTTGTTATTTTTATTTCTTACAATTCAAGTATAATGCACAAAATCGATTCCATTCCACGCCACGTGCTGAGTAGTTTCTTTTACTTTGGAATTTGTGCCAAAAATATATTTTTATTCAAATTTTCACCCCAGACAAGGCACCGTGCCACTTTGAAGCAGGGGTCTTCTATTGAGGACATAAGTTGCAGGGATATTATGAAGGGAGATGAGTAGCAAGATGTCTGTTCACATTACGCATGAACTTCTGCATATAAGCAGTTGGGAAAGCAGAATCCCGGAAGGGAGTTTCCAAGTTTCGCAGTTCTGGGGAAAAACTATTGGAGTAAAAGGCTTTTTACACCTAGGGATTTCTACTGTGAAGGGGGTGGATTTAGCTGCTTGTCGGGTTTGTCGGGGGTGTTCAAGTGCTTGTAGTTTGTCAGAGCATTCACCATTAAAGTACTTGTAGAACAGGCAAAGGGATGCAACATTTCATCGATTGGACAGAGGTTGTAGCCTAGATGACAGTTCAATGCCTGCCAGGTGGCGACTCTCTTTTGAACCCTGTTAAGAAGTGAGAGACAAGTAGAAAATGCACCAGCCCAAACGTCAAACCAGTACTCCATACATGGGCGAATGGTGTGTTTATAGAGCTAGAGGATACTTTCAGGCGTAAGTGGTTTTCTAGTACGGTAGAGAGAGCCCACCTTCTTCGCAGCAGCCTTGGCAATGCTCTCAATGTATCTATTCCAGTTCATGTTCCCTGGAAACTTAAGGCCGAGGAGTTTAAAGTAAGTACTTTCTGGTAATGTGTTCTTGGCCATTGCTATTGGTGGAATAGAAGGTTTCTTGTAATTATTAATGGAAACGAGCTTAGTCTTGGCAGCATTGAACATTACCATCCATTTTTGGTCCTATCTTACTATGGACTGGATGTCTTCCACTATGATTTCCGCCATTGCTTTGAATATGTGTTCATCTGCTTTCCCTTTGTGCCTACTATTGAGCGTGGTGTTATCAGCAAATGTACCCATCTACGAAACAATTTTATCAGAGAGGTCATTTATGAATATCAAGAATAAGAAAGGTCATAGGATAGACCCCCTGAGGTACTCTCGCATTTACATCATATTGTTTAGATGTACGTCCATCAAGGACAACCTGGATCTTTCTCTTACTTAATACGGATTTAATTACATTATGTATTCTTCCAGTGATAACATATGATTTAATTTTACTTAAAAGACCATCGTGCTATACCCTGCCAAAAGCTTTAGATATATAGAGGGCTACCCGTCTACCTCCTCTGTTTTGTCCAGTGAATGGTATATATGTTCATAGATTACAGTTAGGATATCTGTTGTGGAATGGGCTTGTCTAAATATATATTGATTGTCGGTCAATAGTTTAGCAGCTGTAAGGTGATGGACTAGAACCTGATTAATTAAGGACTCAAATACTTTGGTAAAAAGCGGGAGAAGGCTAATGGGACGATAATTTAATGGGCCAGTTCTTTCTCCAGATTTCTTGAAAACTGGTACCACAGAAGCGGTTATCCAGCAGTCAGGAAAGCAAGATTCGTTGAGGCATTTGTTGTAACGTTTGGTGAGAACTGGAGTAACCTCAGTGGAGCATTTTTTCAATAGCACACCCAGGATGAGATCGGGTCCACATGCTTTTGAGATGTCTAGGTTTGTTATGATACCTTATACCTGGGAAGGCGTGATTTTCAAATTATCTATTGTGGCTTCTGTCTGCAAAGAAAGTCCTGGAGGAATGGTGTGCCGGGTCCTATGTGGAGTTAGAGGCAAACGGACTGGCAAGCATGTTAGCCTTCTCGGTTGTCGTGAAAACAACATCATAGTTGTTTTATAGTGGGTAAATCGTTGACTGCCCATTATTTACTACACTGTTGTAGATTTTCTAAAAATCACGGGTTCCTAATTTCTGTGCTTCGATGGGTTTTCTTGTGGTGTCAGTGCATTCTGTCTGAGCTGTCGCTATTTCTCTCTTATAATTACTTCTACCTTCTATGTACTTCTGTCTGTTTAAACTGGATTTATGTCGGCTGGATCTGCGGTACGCATGCTGCCTTTGAGCAAAGGCTGCTGTAGAAGTAGAAGTACACCATTGGGGAGGGTGGGGCTTGCTATAGAAAATTCCGATAGGGAACATGTGCTTCAATTTCTGTTTTGAACCATTTAGTGGTTTCATTTGCGCACTGTTCAGCTGGAAGAGAAAATATATTTCCTCATGGGGCATCTCTGATGAAATCCCTGATGGCTTCCCAGTCAGCCTTTTTGTAATACCTCGTTGTTTTAAGCAGTGTGTCTTCAGTTTTGGGTCGAGACCTTAGGGTGATTTCTACCATTATCACAGCATGATCAGCATTCCCGAGTAGCCTGTGGCTATTCGTTGTACAATCATCGGGAACTGTGGTCAGAAACATATCTAGAATTGAGACGATGCTGGTCTGGAAAACGTGTCGGAAATGTATCCGTGTGTGATAGGGAATGAGATATAGATAAGCTATGTGTTGTGCTACCAGATGCGTCTGTGTAAGTAGAGAACCCAAGTCAGTTACTGTGGTGGACATTAAAGTCACCAAATACATGTACTTGTGCGCTAGTATTGAGGGAGAATGCTATATCTATGCTATTATTGTTTATTAGGGTACAGTCTTGGGTTGAGAGAGAGCGGTAGAGAAAATTCAAGTAGCTAATATTATGTCGCATGTTTAGTCTGAAGCACATAAAGGCCTGGTCATCTGATTCTAGTTTAGTCTCTCTCGTCAGGGAGAGGGTGTTACAAATAACGACTCCAAGTCAGTGCATATGCAGAGTGAGAGATAATCAGGGATGTTAAAATAGTTAGAGGGAATGGAAGAGTGTAGGTTAGTTTTACTTAATTCCAAGATATCGGGGGTGTTTACAAGGAGAAATGATTCAACGTCATCTAAGCTAGTTCTAAGCCCGTGGATATTCGTAAATGCAAGCCTAAAGGGAGGAGGCTGGTTGTTTTTTTTAGGGGGGTGGTCCTGGTTTAAACGTCATTTTTGCTTGAACTTTCATTTCATTTTATTTAATATAAAAGTTTCAATTAGGGTGAGTGAGGGTGCTGGACAAGTGGCTATGCAGAATATCAGACATGCAATGCAAGTAGACCATCAGATATCTTTGCCTACAGGATTGTGGCTTCAGGAAAGCCGACCGGCGATGAGTGCAGGGTCTCTTTCCATGCGCGACATGGCACTACAAACATCCCGATATTGTAGAACTGTTGACGGAGCAGCCGCTCTAAGCGCTACTAAAGAGTTAGGGAACCTGTACTATCAGTCAGAAACAGCAGCCAGGAACTATGAATCCGGTATCCTCAGCGCATCAGAAAAAAGTTATCCCAGTCCAACTGTACTGGCATATATGGTATTGAAGCGCCCACAGTGTTCAGTTTAGGGGGATAGGATGTGGCGAGAGTGGGGAAAACGGCGTTCGTTGCCCTAGTCAGGAAACAAGGTCGGCCACTGAGTGATTCTGTCGAATCTCTGTGATAGCACCTCCACGTCTGGCTAATAGGTAAAGAAGGATTATGAAAGCCGGGCGATAGACAAAGCCTATCCCCCCTTAAGCAGTTTAGGTTTGCCAACCAGTAATTTGTTTGAGTCACCAGCTCTAGGAAGGTTGTCGTCCAGGACTGAAGAGGCCTCCCTCACCTGCGTTTAACTCCAGAGTTTTCCTTCTCCTAGACGGATAACCTAGGAAGATCTACGGGTCGATCAGCACCGAGAGGGTTTGCCCCGCGCCAAGTCCTAAACTAGGTATTTCTGAGATCCCGCATGGGTAGGTAATGTTAATTGGTTCTTTACTAGGTTATATATCTACTGGAAAGTTACACTCCTCGAAGTGATCAAAAAGGACATCGTTATGCTCCAACAGGGGAGACGTTGCGAGCTTGTCTTTGTTTTATTGTTACTTCCATGGCCAGTGCTCGTCTAAGCTCTAATCTCTGGTCCCCCTTGCCAATCTTTCACGAAAAACACTCGTCTAGCTGAAACAACTTCAAAAATTTTCCCTACACTTGATCTGTGCCAAACCGAAAAGTAGATTCCATGAACAAAACTTCTCTCTTAGAAATGCACGCATTTGGAACTCTGTTCCGTTTGCCTGTTTCTCACTTGACTACAACCTGGATGTCTTCAAGTCCACCATAAACAAATTTCTGATGAACCGCGCCGTTAAGTAAGACACTTTATCAAATTTCCAATACTAACGATTACTACGATACCATCCCATTGATTACTGTACCCCAAATAACCCTTATCCCCGAGTGGCTCCGGGCCTTGATAAGTGATGACAACCTTGTAAACAAATTGTTAATGGAAGAGGGGATAGGTAAGAATTCATACAGTGGAAGCAATTAAATCTGCAACCGGATGATTATATATATATATATATATATATATATATATATATATATATATATATATATATATATATATATATATATATATATATATATATATACAGTGATGATCATATTTATTGGCACGGTAAAATAAAAGTTAAATTTTGTCTAATAAATTCTAAAAAAGGGATTAAATTAAAGAAAATAACAAAGTATATTATGTATTTTTAACTGGCCTTTCCGATGCAGCAATCGGATTTTAGAAAAAAATAAATAACAAAGGAACAACACACATAATTGCAAAAAACCCTTGTTCAAAATTATTGGCACGATTTATTTAATAATCAATTGTATAGCCTTTGGCCTTGATTACCTTCCTCAGTCGCTTTTCATAGTTTACAGCCAAGTTGTTGCACTCTTCAGTAGTAATTTTAGCCCACTCTTCCTGACAATAATCCTCCAATTGAATAAGATTCTTAGCCTTCCTTTGCATTACCCTCAATTTTAATGTTCTCCATAAATTTTCAATTGGATTAAGGCCTGGGCTTTGTGATGGCCACTCCAAAACATTAATATGATTGTCCTCAAGCCATTTCTTAGTCAGTTTAGCCGAATGCTTTGGGTCATTATCTTGCATGAACCACCAACGACGACCAAGTGAGAGCTCTTTAGCAGAGTCTTTCAGGTTTTCATCCAATATTTTAACATAATCTTCCTTTTTTATGCTACCTGTGACCTTAACAAGTCGCCCTGGTCCAGAGGCAGCAAAGGATCCCCAAAACATCAAACTGCCTCCACCGTGCTTCACTGTGGGTATGGTGTTCTTAGGCAGGAAAGCTTCGCCAGATTTTCTGTAAATATAAGACACTTTATTATGGCCAAATAACTCTATTTTCGTTTCGTCAGTCCATAGAACACGTTTCCAGAATGCAACATCTTTATCAATATGACGTTTTGCAAAGGCTAGCCTTGCTTTCAGGTGCATAGGCTTCAATAAGGGAGTCTTTCTCGGACGACATGCTTTTAAACCAGCTCTCTTCAAAACTCTACCAACTGTATGTCGAGATACATTCACTCCAGAGGTGCTCTGTTCATCAACAATCTCCCCAACAGAGATCCTTGGGTTTTGTTTTACTTGTCGAACAATTTTCCGTTCATCTCTTGGGGAAAGAATCCTTTTTCTCCCTCTACCCTCTAAACTCATAACGTGGCCTTGCGATTTGAACTTGTTTATTATGGCTCTAACAGTGGATTTGGGAAGGTTTAGCTTCTTTGTAATCTTATCATAGCCCTCCCCATTGGTATGGCATGCTACAACAAGCTTCCTGACGTCTTCACTGTGTTCCTTAGTTTTAACCATGGCGATTGAAAATTATAATTTAGTCACTTATAATAGTTTAAATAAATCGCTATCTAAAAATTATCTGAAAAAAATTATTCACTGAATTAGCGTTAAACAAGCATAATATGGCTATAAAAAAGTTCAGAAAGCACGTAAACCGGAAATTGATTGATATTATACTGATACTAAAAGAAAAACAAAGCCGTGCCAATAATTTTGAACAAGGGTTTTTTGCAATTATGTTTGTTGTTCCTTTGTTATTTATTTTTTCTAAAATCCGATTGCTGCATCGGAAAGGCCAGTTAAAAATACATAATATACTTTGTTATTTTCTTTAATTTAATCCCTTTTTTAGAATTTATTAGACAAAATTTAACTTTTATTTTACCGTGCCAATAAATATGATCATCACTGTATATATATATATATATATATATATATATATATATATATATATATATATATATATATATATATATATAAAGAGAGAGAGAGAGAGAGAGAGAGAGAGAGAGAGAGGAGTTAATGTATTGTTTAGATATCGTTAATATATTAGTTTAGGTATAAGATAACATGTTTAAGTAATGTTAACTTGATATTAGGAATTAAATTTATTTATTTATTATTATTCACAGAAAATGTAAGGACTTTTTCTGTTTATAATAATAAAGAAAAAAAAAAAAAAAAAAAAAAAAACGAAAGAATCACCCCTCCAAAAAAAAAGTTTGATACAATTTTACTTTTAGCTGCTTTTTGATATTTATTTTTAAAAAAACTCAAAATAACCATTTCTACCCCCCCCCAAAAAATACCTCTTCCAGTGAACTTGTTTCTGTTTTTGTATATAAAGAATGTACACACACATTTATAAACACATTTGGGTAATTTATTAAGTAAGTTTAATTCCACAGTGTGAATGCGATATAATGGTGAATGGCGCCAGCCAAGAATATTCTTCAAAGTTCTAGAGATCGTTTAGAAAGACTACCTCCACGCCCCCTCTTACTTTTTCAATACACTTACGGAAGATTCATGTTTTATTTAATGTGTAGGAAACAGATTCGCGAGCAGACGTCTTTTGGGGAACACATTGGTTTTCTAAAATTTTTCTTTCGGTTGTTTTTTTTTTTATTTATTGCAAAGTTCTTTAAAAAAAAAACAATGGTATATGTTTACTTAAACTACAACAGAACACCGATCAATAAAATTTGTTTATTTTAAAGGGTTTCGGTGTCGCTGACAAGGAATCTGATATTCAAATCCGTCTCAAATTTACTGTTTGCATGGTATTAACCTCTGAACTCTCTCACTATTTTGTGACATATCACAACCTTCGTAGGTGTGTCAGAAATTTCATGGAAAATAGTGAATAATTCCACCCCGTCTTTTCAAGCTTATAACTCCTCGAAAAATGTAATTCAAGCCCTAATTTTTTTCAATTAAATCGGCAAGGACCAAGGTTTTATTAAAAAACAAAACAAAAAAAACAAACAACGTGTTTTTTTAAAAAGGGTTTTAAACCTCGGACTTTACAGGTAAATTTCTAAAAAAAACACTACTTTTTTTGTTTTAAATTTGAATATATTATTTATTGCCCTTTTCTCTTCAATTTGTGATATATAACACTTTGGTGAGTAAATTCATTATTTACTTTTTAATAGACATTTCAAAATGGGAGGCGTGAATTATTCGACCTCCTGTATTTCCAAGCTTATAACTACTAAAAAAATGTAATTCAAGCCCTAATTTATTTCAATTAAAGGAGCAAGGACCAAGGTTTCATAAAAAAAAACAAAAGAAAAAACAAACAACGTGGTTTAAAACAAAAGGTTTTAAACTTCGAACTTTACTGGTAAATTTCTAAAAAACACTACTTTTTTTGTTTTAAATTTGAATATATTATTTATTGACCTTTTCTCTTCAATTTGTGATATATAAAACTTTGGTGAGTAAATTAATTATTTACTTCTAATAGACATTTCAAAATGGGGGGGGGGCTTGAATTAAAAAAAACGTTTGTCTAAAATATTATATTCGGTTTATTGGAAAGAGTATAAAATTTCACATTGACCCTGAAAATATCGTAAAAATAGAATCAATAGAAAAATTTTGATAGATTTTAAGGCTTAAAAATTGAAAAATATTGAGTTCGTAAAATTCATTACTTTTTAGAAAAAATATATATTTCTATTACTTTTAAAACAACTTTAATAGTTTATTTTGGAAGTATAATCCATAAAGAAAATAAACAACCCACTTTTAAAAGAGAAATTACGAGATTTTTATATTTTATTCGCAGTTTCGTGTTAGGGGTGTCAAAAATTCCTACAAAAATTCTGATACACCTACCGCCTTCGTTTATGCTATTCTTACATGATGCATTCGCGCGTAGTAAAGTGTCACATCGCGGAAGAAGTTTTAAGTAGACATTTGAAATTACAAGAAAGTTTTTAAAAACAAAAAATGTGGTTCATTTTTCTGTGTTACGTAGTTTTGATGCTTTTTAATTGATCTTAAAAAAACGTTTTCATGAGCGGTTTATAAAAACATCTTTTTTTTTCGGTTTTTTTTTTTGGAGGGAGTTATCCAATTATAGAACTTGTACAACATTTAACAGGGGCTCTTAACGTTTTTCCGTAAGTAACGCTCCCCCCCCTAATTTACCGTTTTTCCGTAAGTAACACGCAGACATACACCGAGCAAAAGAACTGTTTAATTTTAAACAAACATTCTGTTTACATTGGAGGGGGCGGTGAAGGGGCAAGGGCATGCGGCGCGCAACACCACACGTACATTTCAATAAGATCTGCTCACGTGTAGCGTTAACAAATACGGTGATATGGCGCAAAATAGTGCGGGGGTCCAGGCGTTAATACCATGCAAACGGTAAATTTACGACGGGTTTGAATATCAGATTCGTTGTCAGCGACCCGGAAAACCTATTAAAACTAAATTTTATTGATCGGTGTTCTTTTGTAAACATTTACCAGAATTTTTTTAAAAACTCCGAAGTTTTTAAAAACTTTTCTAGTTGTTTTTGATATTTAATTGAGCCTTTTTTAAGGACAAAAAGAAAAACTTACGTAAACTTACACCAAAGTTAAGTGGCTTCTTTCTTTTTAAAAAGGAGGAAAAAACAGGCAAAATAGGTTTTCCTGACAAATTTCAATTAAAAAAATTTTGCCACGAGTTTGTCAGGTTTTGAGGTTGCAAAAGTAATTTTGCCACGAGTTTGTCAACGACCCCGAAAACCTTATAAGAAAATTGTATTGATCGGTAATCTGTTGTGAGTTAAAGTAATCATTTACCAATGTTTGTTTTAACTTTTTTACACAAGATAAGTATGACTTATTTTGTTTTTATTTTATAAATTGTATAACGTGTGCGTGTGTGTATGTGTTAATTTTGGTAGGAAGGGGGAGGAAGAAACAAAAGAAAAGTGAAAAAAAATAATAAATAGCAGTAGCCTCTCCCTCCACCTATAAATCTAAGGCAGATTCAACTCCAACCTTCCTTACACACGTTCGCAGTTTCCTCGCTCACCCCCCTCTCTATCTCTCTTTCTCTATCCAATTCTAGCAAGCAGTCAGTCTGCCGCTGTTAGAAATAAAGAGTAGTAGTACTAATAGTTTTAGCGGGCAGTTATATTAGATGTTATGTTATGGTAGTATTAATAGTCGCTCGGTTGGAAACCCCTTAAAAACCGATTTTATAAAAATAGATTTTTTTTAAATCGATATTATATCAAACTATATATAAAATATCTTAAATGAAACAGAAGAACATGGAGATTATTATTATCACTATTCCAAAGGAATTCATGGAATATTTGCCGAGGAAAATACAAATTTGTTTTTTCCTACCGTACCCACGGCTTCATTACTCAGTAGTAGTCTGCAAGTAACATTTTGTTTAGCCGAGCAGTTACTTGCTCGACTAGTATCAATCCGGCTTTATCTGAGTTTTAGATTAAACGCATTTGTTTTGCAATGACATAATTCCTGCGACAAGACTTGCATGCATCACGACAGCCAATAACTTGACCGCCCAAGCCCATAGAACCAGTAATACAAACAGTAATACGTATAACTTAATAAATAACAACATACCCTCCGAAAAACTAATCACACAACCTATAGGAATAGACATAACTCTGTCACACATCAAACAACCTCCGGAACCTCTAATCTAAATTAATTCCTCCATAAACGAAAAAAAAAAACTAATACACCACAACCAAACCCAAAAATACACACGTATATAGCATCATCTTCTTTCCCGATAAAAAGCAGAATCTCGAACAACTTTCAATCATTCTCCAGAGAGACTCCTTAGTCAAAAACAACCCTATTCAACTTAGTAAGACACTTGAAAGAAAATAACAAACTTCTAATACAATGGAAAATATAAAGAAAATCTAAATCATACATCCAGGTTCAAAATACTGCCTACTTTGCAGCGCAGAAGCGACCGATATTATAATGGCAGCGAAAAAATTAAATATTTTAAACTCTAAAACAGAGATAATTTTCAGCGGCAGACACAAAAGACAATTCAAATACAGAAACGCCAAAATATCCGCCGAAAAAACACCACCAGACAAGGACTAATATCTATAACCTCATTTAACACACACACTTGCAAATTCTTGTCCCTAGCAAACGGCTAATACCCCCAACCCATTTTCCCCGCTGCTCTAGCCACAAAGACTTTGATTTTTAAATATAAAATTTTAATAGAATATTTAAATATAGAATATAAATATAACAAAATTTGGCTTAACATTTGCATTTTGGGGCTCAAATCTAATGAAAATATTACATCCATGTCCAAGTAACTTGCATCTAAAATTTCAAGTGTTCAGACTCAAAATTGGTGGAAAAGTTTGATAGAGTTTTTGAAGGTTATATCGTCAAATTTTGACCACTTGACAGACATATTTCCGGCCGAAAACATATTAAAAAGATTTTCACAAATCTCAATACAACTTATGTCAAATCTCGAGCCTGTAGACTGAGAATTTACAGAGTAGTTTGGTAGAGAAATGTATACACAGACAGATACACAGATAATTTCATATATATATGCATATATATATATACATTACTTCATATTTAAAATGCTATACACATTGAAATTTAAATAAATAAACTAATCTATAAATATAAAAATTGAATAAATAATATTAAATAATTTATTAATATAGTAAAACCCCATATAATCTAAAAATAAGACTGGATAAAGAGAAATTACTTACTTTAATTATGAAATACGTTATCTTCGAGTAACGGATTATAAATAAAATATTTAAAAAATTAAAGAGATTCTTAAAGTTAATGTTAAAATGTTTGATTAAAACTAATTAAATAGTCATAAACATTCTGGTTAAAGTAGAAATAAATTTAATAAAAATATTTATATATGTAATATACTAAAATTTAAAGACATACGAATTATGATCTAATTATCAAAGATTAATACTGTAAACAAATCAATAGTTTAATTTATTCGTTTCGTATAAAAACATAAATAGGTAATATTGATAACTGTAAAATCTATAATATATTTAAGTACACACACACACACACACACACACACACACACACACATATATATATATATATATATATATATATATATATATATATATATATATACATAAAATGAAAATTACAATTGAATTTACCAAAATGATCCAAGATGGTAAAATTACAGTAAATTATGAATATTAAAGAATTAATATTTATAAAATTAACTCAGCCAGATATAAAAGCTCGATAATACCAAAAAGGAAATACAGCTTATAATAGTAATTTGCCGATTGAACGAGCTACATCCGATTAATCGTCAAATTCACCGATAAAGCATACCACCGATTTCTTGATTAATCGGGGCAATCCCAATTCCTTTAACAAACAGCTAAGGTTTGTTAAGAATCACGGCGGATGGAATCGCAATACAGGCCTACACACAGAATTAATTAATTAATTATTTGCGATGATTACCTTATATCAATTGGACTAAAAGAAAAAATTTTATACGCGTTTTGAAAGAGAGGGGACATTAGCAAAATGGAATCATGAAAATAGTTTTTTGGTTTTACATTTAAGATAGACAACAATGCATGTAATCATTTAAAATAGAAAACAATGCATGTCATCATTTAAATAAAAAAACAATGCATGTAATCATTTAAGATAGAAAACAATATATGTAATAATTTTAAATAAAAAAACAATGCATGTAACAATTTTAAATAAAAAAACCAAGTATGTAATCATTTTAAACAAAAAACAATGCATGTAATAATTTTAAATACAAAACAATACATGTAATCATTTAAAAAAAAAACAGTGCATGTAATAATTTTAAATAGACAACAATACATGTACTCATTTTAAATACAAAACAGTGCATGTAATCATCTTGAATGGAAAACAATGCATGTAATCATTTTAAATAGAAAACAATGCATGTAATCATTTTAAATAAAAAACAACGCATGTAATCATTTCAAATAAAAAACAGTGCATGTAAAAATTTTAAATAAAAAACAATGCATGTAATCATTTTAAATAAAAAACAGTGCATGTAATAATTTTAAACAGAAAACAATGCATGTGATCATTTTGAATAAAAAACAATGCATGTAATCATTTTAAATAGAAAACAATGCATGCAATCATTTTAAATAAAAAACAGCGCATGTAATAATTTTAAATTAAAAAACAATGCATGTAATAATTTAAAATAAAAACAATGCATGTACTAATTTTAAATAAAAAACAGTGCATGTAATCATTTTAAATAAAAAACAGTGCATGTAATCATTTTAAATAGAAAACAATGCATGTAATAATTTTAAATAAAAAACAGCGCATGTAATAATTTTAAATTAAAAAACAATGCATGTAATAATTTAAAATAAAAACAATGCATGTACTAATTTTAAATAAAAAACAGTCCATGAAATCATTTTAAATAAAAAACAGTGCATGTAATCATTTTAAATAAAAAACAGTGCATGTAATCATTTTAAATAGAAAACAATGCATGTAATAATTTTAAATAGAAAACAATGCATGATTTAATTTTAAAGAAAAACAATGCATGTAATCATTTTAAAAAAAAACACAGTGCATGTAATCATTTTAAATAAAAAAAAGTGCATGTAATAATTTTAAATAAAAAACAATGCATGTAATAATTTTAAATAGAAAACAATGCATGTAATCATTTTAAATAAAAAACAATGCATGTAATCATTTTAAAAAATAAGCAATGCATGTAATCATTTTAAATAAAAAACAGTCCATGTAATCATTTTAAATGAAAAGCAGTGCATGTAATCATTTAAATTTAAAACAGTGCATGTAATCATTTGAAATAGAAAACAATGCATGTAATCATTGTAAATAAAAAACAATGCATGTAATAATTTTAAAGAAAAACAATGCATGTAATCATTTTAAATAGAAAACAATGCATGTAATCATTTTAAATAATAAACAATGCATGTAATCATTTTAAACAAAAAACAGTGCATGTAATCATTTTAAATAAAAAACAGTGCATGTAATCATTTTAAATAAAAAACCATGCATGTAATCATTTTAAATAGAAAACAATGACTGTAATCATTTTAAATAGAAAACAATGCATGTTATCATTCAAAATAAAAAAACAATGTATGTAATCATTTTAAAAAGAAAACAATGCATGTAATCATTTATAATAAAAAACAGTGCATGTAATCATTTTAAATAGAAAACAATCCATGTGATCATTTTACATAAAAAACAATGCATGTAATCATTTTAAATAGAAAACAATACATGTACTCATTTTAAATAAAAAAAATGCATGTAATCATTTTAAATAGAAAAACATGCATGTAATCATTTTAAATAAAAAAAATGCATGTAATCATTTTAAATAAAAAACAATGCATGTAATCATTTTAAATAAAAAACAATGCATGTAATCATTTTAAATAAAAAACAGTTCATGCAATCATTTTAAATAAAAAACAGTGCATGTGATCATTTTAAATAAAAAACAGTGCATGTAATCATTTAAATAAAAAAACAATGTATGTAATCATTTTAAATAAAAACAGTGCATGTAATCATTTTAAATAAACAACAATGCATGTAATCATTTAAAATAAAAAACAGTGCATGTTATCATTTTAAATAGAAAACAATGCATGTAATCATTTTAAATAAAAAACAGTGCATGTAATCATTTTAAATAAAAAACAATGCATGTACTTAATTTAAATAGAAAAAAATGCATGTGATCATTTTAAATAAAAAACAATGCATGTAATCAGTTTAAACAGAAAACAATGCATGTAATCATTTAAAAAAAATAAATAACAATGCATGTAATCATTTTAAATAAAAAATGCATGTAATCATTTTAAAGAAAAACAATGCCTGTAATCATTTTAAATAACAAACAATGCATGTAATCATTTAAAAAAAACCATGCATGTAATCATTTTAAAGAAAAACAATGCCTGTAATCATTTTAAATATAAAACAATGCATGTAATCATTTCAAATATAATACAATGCATGTAATCATTTTAAATAGAAAACAATGCATGTAATGATTTTAAATAAAAAACAATGCATCTAATCATATTAAATAAAAAACAATGCATGTAATCATTTTAAATAAAAAACAATGCATGTAATCATTTTAAATAAAAAACAATGCATGTAATCATTTTAAATAAAAAACAGTCCATGAAATCATTTTAAATAAAAAACAGTGCCTGTAATCTTTTAAATTAAAAACAGTGCATGTAATCATTTTAAATAGAAAACAATGCATGTAATCATTGTAAATAAAAAAACAATGCATGTAATAATTTTAAAGAAAAACAATGCATGTACTCATTTTAAATAGAAAACAATGCATGTAATCATTTTAAATAATAAACAATGCATGTAATCATTTTAAACAAAAAACAGTGCATGTAATCATTTAAAAAAAAACAGTTCATGTAATCATTTTAAATAAAAAACAATGCATGTAATCATTTTAAATAGAAAACAATGCATGTAATCATTTTAAATAGAAAACAATGCATGTTATCATTCAAAATAAAAAAACAATGTATGTAATCATTTTAAATAGAAAACAATGCATGTAATCATTTTAAATAAAAAACAATGCATGTAATAATTTACAATAAAAAACAGTGCATGTAATCATTTTAAATAGAAAACAATCAATGTGATCATTTTACATAAAAAACAATGCATGTAATCATTTTAAATAGAAAACAATACATGTACTCATTTTAAATAAAAAAATGCATGTAATCATTTTAAAAAGAAAAACATGCATGTAATCATTTTAAATAAAAAAAATGCATGTAATAATTTTAAATAAAAAACAATGCATGTAATCATTTAAAATAAAAAACAATGCATGTGATCATTTTAAATAAAAAAAAGTGCATGTAATCATTTTAAATAAAAAACAGTGCATGTGATCATTTTAAATAAAAAAACAATGTATGTAATCATTTTAAATAAAAAACAGTGCATGTAATACTTTTAAATAAACAACAATGCATGTAATCATTTTAAATAAAAAACAGTGCATATAATCATTTTAAATAAAAAACAGTGCATGTGATCATTTTAAATAAAAAAACAATGCATGTAATCATTTTAAATAAAAAACAATGCATGTAATCATTTTTAATAAAAAAAAGTGCATGTAATCATTTTAAATAAAAAAAGTGCATGTGATCATTTTAAATAAAAAAACAGTGCATGTAATCATTTTAAATAAAAAAACAATGTATGTAATCATTTTAAATAAAAAACAGTGCATGTAATACTTTTAAATAAACAACAATGCATGAAATCATTTTAAATAAAAAACAGTGCATGTAATCATTTTAAATAGAAAACAATGCATGTAATCATTTTAAATAAAAAACAATGCATGTAATCATTTTAAATAAAAAACAGTGCATGTAATCATTTTAAATAAAAAAACAATGCATGTAATCATTTTAAATAAAAAAACAATGCCTGTAATCATTTTAAATAAAAAAACAATACCTGTAATAATTTTAAATAAAAAACAGTGCATGTAATCATTTTAAACAAAAAAACAATGCATGTGACCATTTTAAATAAAAAACAGTTTATGTAATCATTTGAAATAGAAAACAATGCATGTAATCATTTTAAATAAAAAACAATGCAGGTAATAATTTTAAAACAAAAACAGTGCATGTAATCATTTTATATAAAAAAACAATGCATGTAATCATTTTAAATAAAAAACAATGCATGTAATTAATTTAAATAGAAAAATGCATGTGATCATTTTAAATAAAAAACAATGCATGTAATCAGTTTAAACAGAAAACAATGCATGTAATCATTTAAAAAAAATAAATAACAATGCATGTGATAATTTTAAATAAAAAATGCATGTAATCTTTTAAAAGAAAAACAATGCATGTAATCATTTTAAATAACAAACAATGCATGTAATCATTTAAAAAAACAATGCATGTCATCATTTTAAATAAAAACAATGCATGTAATCATATAAAATAGAAAATAATGCATGCAATCATTTTTAATAATAATAATCCATGTAATCATTTTAAATATAAAACAATGCATGTAATCATTTCAAATAAAATACAATGCATGTAATCATTTTAAATAAAAAACAATGCATGAAAATTTTTTAAAAGAAAAAAAATGCATAAAATCATATGCAATAGAAAACAATGCATGTAATGATTTTAAATAAAAAACAATGCATGTAATCATTTTAAATAAAAAACAATGCATGTAATCATTTTAAATAAAAAACAATGCATGTAATTATTTTAAATAAAAAACAGTGCATGCCATCATTTTAAATAAAAAACAATGCATGTGACCATTTTAAATAAAAAAGAGTGCATGTAATCATTTTAAATAGAAAATTATGCATGTAATCATTTTAAATAAAAAACAATGCATGTAATAATTTTAAATAAAAAACAGTGCATGTAATCCTTTTAAATAAAAAAACAATGCAAGTAATCATTTTAAATAAAAACAATGCATGTAATTATTTTAAATAGAAATAAATGCATGTGATCATTTTAAATAAAAAACAATGCAGGTAATCAGTTTAAACAGAAAACAATGCATGTAATCATTTTAAAAAATAAATAACAATGCATGTAATCATTTTAAATACAAAATGCATGTAATCATTTTAAAGAAAAACAATGCATGTAATCATTTTAAATAACAAACAATGCATGTAATCATTTAAAAAAAACAATGCATGTAATCATTTTAAAGAAAAACAATGCCTGTAATCATTTTAAATATATAACAATGCATGTAATCATTTCAAATAAAATACAATGCATGTAATGATTTTAAATAAAAAACAATGCATGAAAAATTTTCAAAAGAAAACAATGCATAAAATCATATGTAATAGAAAACAATGCATGTAATCATTTTAAATAGAAAACAATGAATGTAATCATTTTAAAAAAAAACAATGCATGTAATTATTTTAAATAGAAAAGAATGCATGTAATTATTTTAAATAAAACAATGCATGTAATCATGTTAAATAACAAACAATACATGTACTAATTTTAAATAAAACATAATGTATGTAATCATTTTAGAAAGAAAAGAATGCATGCAATCATTTTAAATAAAAAACAATGCATGTAATGATTAAAAAAAACAATGCATGTAATCATTTGAAATAAAAAACAATGCATGTAATCATTTGAAATAAAAACAATGCATGTAATCATTTGAAATAAAAAAAAATGAATGTAATCATTTTAAACAAAAAACAATGCATGTAATCATTTCAAATAAAAAAACAATGCATGTAATCATTTTAAATAAAAACAATGCATGTAATCATTTTAAATAAAAAACAATGCATGTAATTATTTTAAATATGAACACAATGCATGTAATCGTGTTAAATAAAAAAATGAATTTAATAATTTTAAATAAAAAACAATGCATGTAATCATTTTAAATAGAAAACAATGCATGAAATCATATTAAATAAACAACAATACATGTGATCATTTTAAATAAAAAACAATGCATGTAATCATTTTAAATAAAAAACAATGCATGTAATCATTTTAAATCAAAAACAATGCATGTAATTATTTAAAAAAAAAACAATGCATGTAATCATTTTAAAAAAAAAACAATGCATGTAATAATTTTTAATAGAAAACAATGCATGTAATCATTTTAAATAAAAAAAAATGCATGTAATAATTTTAAATAGAAAACAATGCATGTAATCATTTTAAATAGAAAACAATGCATGTAATCATTTAAATAAAAAAAAACAATGCATGTAATCATTTTAAATAGAAAACAATTGATGTAATCATTTTAAATAAAAAACAGTTCATGTAATCATTTTAAATAAAAAACAATGCATGTAATCATTTTAAATAGAAAACAATGCATGTAATCATTTTAAATAGAAAACAATGCATGTTATCATTCAAAATAAAAAACAATGTATGTAATCATTTTAAATAGAAAACAAGGAATGTGATCATTTTAAATAAAAAACAATGCATGTAATCATTTATAATAAAAAACAGTGCATGTAATAATTTTAAATAGAAAACAATCCATGTGATCATTTTACATCAAAAACAATGCATGTAATCATTTTAAATAGAAAACAATACATGTACTCATTTTAAATAAAAAAATGCATGTAATCATTTTAAATAGAAAAACATGCACGTAATCATTTTAAATAAAAAAAATGCATGTAATAATTTTAAATAAAAACAATGCATGTAATCATTTTAAATAAAAAACAATGCATGTAATCATTTTAAATAAAAAAAAGTGCATGTAATTATTTTACATAAAAAACAGTGCATGTGATGATTTTAAATAAAAAAACAATGCCTGTAATCATTTTAAATAAAAAACAGTGCATGTAATACTTTTTAAACAAAAAACAATGCATGTGACCATTTTAAATAAAAAACAGTGCATGTAATCATTTTAAATAGAAAACAATGCATGCAATCATCTTAAATAAAAAAAAATGCAGGTAATAATTTTAAATAAAAAACAGTGCATGTAATCATTTTATATAAAAAACAATGCATGTAATCATTCTAAATAAAAAACAATGCATGTAATTAATTTAAATAGAAAAAATGCATGTGATCATTTTAAATAAAAACAATGCATGTAATCATTTTAAGCAGAAAACAATGCATGTAATCATTTAAAAAAATAAATAACAATGCATGTAATAATTTTAAATAAAAAATGCATGTAATCATTTTAAAGAAAAACAATGCATGTAATCATTTTAAATAACAAACAATGCATGTAATCATTTAAAAAAAAACAATGCATGTAATCATTTTAAATAAAAACAATGCATGTAATCATATAAAATAGAAAATAATGCATGCAATCATTTTTAATAAAAATAATCCATGTAATCATTTTAAATATAAAACAATGCATGTAATCATTTCAAATAAAATACAATGCATGTAATCATTTTAAATAAAAAACAATGCATGTAATCATTTGAAATAAAAAACAATGCATGTAATCATTTTAAATAGAAAACAATGCATGTAATCACTTTAAATAAAAACAATGCATGAAATCATTTTAAATAGAAAATAATTCATGTAATCATTTTAAATAAAAAAATGCATGTAATCATTTTAAATAAAAACACAATGCATGTAATCATGTTAAATAAAAAACAATACATGTAATAATTTTAAATAAAACACAATGTATGTAATCATTTTAGAAAGAAAACAATGCATGTAATCATTTTAAATAAAAAACAATGCATGTAATGATTTAAAAAAAACAATGCATGTAATCATTTTAAATAAAAAACAATGCATGTAATCATTTTACATAAAAACAATGCATGTAATCATTTTAAATAAAAAACAGTGCATGTAATCATTTTAAATAAAAAAACAATGTATGTAATCATTTTTAATAAAAAACAGTGCATATAATAATTTAAAATAAACAACAATGCATGTAATCATTTTAAATAAAAAACAGTGCATGTAAATTATTTTAAATAGAAAACAATGCATGTTATCATTCTAAATAAAAAAACAATGCATGTAATCATTTTAAACAAAAAACAGTGCATGTAATCATTTTAAAGAAAAAAAACAATGCATGTAATCATTTTGAATAAAAAACAATGCCTGTAATCATTTTAAATAAATAACAGTGCATGTCATCATTTTAAATAAAAAAACAATCCATGTGACCATTTTAAATAAAAAACAGTGCATGTAATCATTTTAAATAGAAAACAATGCATGTAATCATTTTAAATAAAAAACAATGCAGGTAATAATTTTTAATAAAAAACAGTGCATGTAATCATTGTAAATAAAAAAACAATGCAAGTAATCATTTTAAATAAAAAACAATGCATGTAATTATTTTAAATAGAAATAAATGCATTTGATCATTTTAAATGAAAAACAATGCATGTAATCAGTTTAAACAGAAAACAATGCATGTAATCATTTAAAAAAATAAATAACAATGCATGTAATCATTTTAAATACAAAATGCATGTAATCATTTTAAAGAAAAACAATGCATGTAATCATTTTAAATAACAAACAATGCATGTAATCATTTAAAAAAACAATGCATGTAATCATTTTAAATAAAAACAATGCATGTAATGATAAAAAATAGAAAATAATGCATGCAATCATTTTTAATAAAAAATAATCCATGTAATCATTTTAAATATAAAACAATGCATGTAATCATTTCAAATAAAATACAATGCATGTAATCATTTTAAATAAAAAACAATGCATGTAATCATTTGAAATAAAAAACAATGCATGTAATCATTTTAAATAGAAAACAATGCATGTAATCACTTTAAATAAAAACAATGCATGAAATCATTTTAAATAGAAAATAATTCATGTAATCATTTTAAATAAAAAAATGCATGTAATCATTTTAAATAAAAACACAATGCATGTAATCATGTTAAATAAAAAACAATACATGTAATAATTTTAAATAAAACACAATGTATGTAATCATTTTAGAAAGAAAACAATGCATGTAATCATTTTAAATAAAAAACAATGCATGTAATGATTTAAAAAAAAACAATGCATGTAATCATTTTAAATAAAAAACAATGCATGTAATCATTTTACATAAAAACAATGCATGTAATCATTTTAAATAAAAAACAGTGCATGTAATCATTTTAAATAAAAAAACAATGTATGTAATCATTTTTAATAAAAAACAGTGCATATAATAATTTAAAATAAACAACAATGCATGTAATCATTTTAAATAAAAAACAGTGCATGTAAATTATTTTAAATAGAAAACAATGCATGTTATCATTCTAAATAAAAAAACAATGCATGTAATCATTTTAAACAAAAAACAGTGCATGTAATCATTTTAAAGAAAAAAAACAATGCATGTAATCATTTTAAAGAAAAAAAACAATGCATGTAATCATTTTAAATAAAAAACAATGCCTGTAATCATTTTAAATAAATAACAGTGCATGTCATCATTTTAAATAAAAAACAATCCATGTGACCATTTTAAATAAAAAACAGTGCATGTAATCATTTTAAATAGAAAACAATGCATGTAATCATTTTAAATAAAAAACAATGCAGGTAATAATTTTTAATAAAAAACAGTGCATGTAATCATTGTAAATAAAAAAACAATGCAAGTAATCATTTTAAATAAAAAACAATGCATGTAATTATTTTAAATAGAAATAAATGCATTTGATCATTTTAAATGAAAAACAATGCATGTAATCAGTTTAAACAGAAAACAATGCATGTAATCATTTAAAAAAATAAATAACAATGCATGTAATCATTTTAAATACAAAATGCATGTAATCATTTTAAAGAAAAACAATGCATGTAATCATTTTAAATAACAAACAATGCATGTAATCATTTAAAAAAAACAAAATATGTAATCATTTTAAATAAAAACAATGCATGTAATGATAAAAAATAGAAAATAATGCATGTAATCATTTTTAATATAAATAATCCATGTAATCATTTTAAATATATAACAATGCATGTAATCATTTCAAATAAAATACAATGCATGTAATCATTTTACATAAAAAACAATGCATGAAAAATGTTCAAAAGAAAACAATGCATTAAATCATATGTAATAGAAAACAATGCATGTAATAATTTTAAATAAAAGACAATGCATGTAATCATTTAAAATAGAAAACAATGCATGTAATCATTTTAAAAAAAACAATGCATGTAATTATTTTAAATAGAAAAGAATGCATGTAATTATTTTAAATAAAAAATGCATGTAATCATTTTAAATAAAAAAAACAATGCATGTAATTATGTTAAATAAAAAACAATACATGTAGTAATTTTAAATTAAACATAATGTATGTAATCATTTTAGAAAGAAAAGAATGCATGCAATCATTTTAAATAAAAAAAAAATGCATGTAATGATTAAAAAAAACAATGCATGTAATCATTTTAAATAAAAAACAATGCATGTAATCATTTGAAATAAAAACAATGCATGTAATCATTTTAAATAAAAAGCAATGAATGTAATCATTTTAAACAAAAAACGATGCATGTAATCATTTCAAATACAAAACAATGCATGTAATCATTTTAAATAAAAACAATGCATGTAATAATTTTAAATAAAAAACAATGCATGTAATTATTTTAAATAACAACACAATGCATTTAATCGTGTTAAATAAAAAAATGAATTTATTAATTTTAAATAAAAAACAATTCATGTAATCATTTTAAATAGAAAACAATGCATGAAATCATATTAAATAAACAACAATGCATGTGATCATTTTAAATAAAAAACAATGTATGTAATCATTTTAAATAAAAACAATGCATGTAATCATTTTCAATCAAAAACAATGCATGTAATTATTTTAAAAAAAAACAATGCATGTAATCATTTTTAATAAAAAACAATGCATGTAATCATTTTAAATAAAACAATGCATGTAATCATTTTAAAGAGAAAAAAATGCATGTAATAATTTTAAATAGAAACCAATGCATGTAATCATTTTAAAGAGAAAAAAATGCATGTAATCATTTAAACAAAAAAAACAATGCATCTAATCATTTTAAATAGAAATAAATTGATGTAATCATTTTAAATAAAAAGCAATGCATGTAATCATTATAAATAGAAAACAATACATGTAATCATTTTAAATAGAAAATAATCCATGTAATCATTTTAAATAAAAAAATGCATGTAATCATTTTTAATAGAAAACAATGCATGTAATCATTTTAAATAAACAACAATGCATGTAATCATTTTAAATAGAACAAAATGCATGTAACCATTTTAAATAAAACATGCAATTAATCATTTTAAATAAAAAACAATGTATGTAATCATTTTAAATAGAAAACAATAGATGTAATAATTTTAAATATAAAACAATGTATGTAATCATTTAAAAATAAATGCATGTAATAATTTTAAATAAAAAACAATGCATGTAATCGTTTTAAAAAGAAAACAATGCATGTAATCACTTAATAAAAGGCAATGCATGTAATAATTTTAAACATAAATTAATGAATGTAATCATTTAAATAGAACACAATGCATGTAATAATTTTAAATAAAAAACAATGCATGTAATCATTTTAAATAGAAAATAATGCATGTAATCATTTTAAAATACAATGCATGTAATCATTTTAAATAACAAACAATGCATGTAATCATTTAAAAAAAAAAACAATGCATGTAATCATTTTACATAAAAACAATGCATGTAATCATTGTAAATAAAAAACAATGCATGTAATCATTTAAAAAAAAAACAATGCATGTAATCATTTTAAATAAAAAACAATGCATGTAATCATTTTAAATAAAAAACAATGCATGTAATCATTTTAAATAAAAAACAATGCATGTAATCATTTTACATAAAAAACAATGCATGTAATCATTTTAAATAAAAAAACAATGCATGTAATAATTAAAAAAAAACAATGCATGTAATCATTTTTAATAAACAACAATGCATGTAACAATTTTAAATAAAAACAATGCATCTAATTATTTTAAATAAAAACAATGCGTCTAATTATTTTAAATAAAAACAATGCATGTAATCATTTTAAATAAAAAACAATGCATGTAATTATATTAGAAAGAAAACAATGCATGTAAACATTTTAAATAGAAAACAATGCATGTAATCATTTTAAATCAAAAACAATGCATGTAATCATTTTAAATAGAAACAATGCATGTTATAATTTTAAATAAAAACAATGCATGTAATCATTTTAAATAAAAAACAATGCAGGTAATTATTTTAAATAAAACACAATGCATGTAATCATGTTAAATAAAAAAAATGCATGTAATCATTTAAAATAAAAACAATGCATGTAAGCATTTTAAATAACAAACAATGTATGTAATTATTTTAAACAAAAACAATGACTGTAATCATTATAAATAAAAAAAACAATGCATGTAATCATTTTAAATAAAAAACAATGCATGTAATAATTTTTCATGAAAACAATGCATGTAATCATTTTAATTTAAAAAAATGCATTTAATCATTTTAAACAAAATACAATGCATGTAATCATTTTAAATAAAAAACAATACATGTAATCATTTTAAATAAAAACAATGCATGTAATCATTTAAAAAAAACAATACATGTAATTATTTTTAATAGAACAAAAGGCATGTAATCAGGTAAAAAAAATGCATGTAATCATTTTAAATAAAAAACAATGCATGTAATCATTTTAAATAAAAACAATGCAAGTAATCATTTTAAATAAAAAACAATGCATGTAATCATTTTAAATACAAAAATGCATGTAATTGTTTTAAATAAAAAACAATGCATGTAATCATTTTACATAAAAACAATGCATGAAATCATTTTAAATAAAAAACAATGCATGTAATCATTTTAAATAAAAACAATGCAAGTAATCATTTTAAATACAAAAATGCATGTAATTGTTTTAAATAAAAAACAATGCATGTAATCATGTTAATCAAAAACAATGCATGTAATCGTTTTAAATAACAAACAATGCATGTAATAATTTAAAAAAAAATCCCTGTAATCATGTTAAATAGAAAACAATGCATGTAATCATTTTAAATAGAAAATAATGCATGTAATCATTTTTAATAAAAAACAATGTATGGGATCATTCTAGAAATAAAACAATGCATGTAATCATTTTAAATAAAAAACAATGCATGCATTCATTTTTAAGAATAAACCATGCATGTAATCATTTTAAATAGAAAACAATGCATGTAATCATTTTAAATAAAAAACAATTCATGTAATTATTTCCATAAAACAACAATGCATGTAATCATTTTAAATAAAAAACAATGCGTGTAAAAATTTTACATCAAAAACAATTCATGTAATCATTTTAAATAGAAAACAATGCATGTAATCATTATAAATAAAAAACAATGCATGTAATCATTTTAAATAAAAGACAATTCATGTAATCATTTTAAATAGAAAATAATTCATGTAATAATTTAAAAGAAAAAATGCATATAATCATTTTAAATAGAAAACAATGCATGTAATTATTTTAAATAGAACACAATGGATGTAATCATTTTAAATAAAAGACAATGCATGTATTCATTTTAAATATAAAATAATGCATGTAATCATTTGAATAGAACACAATGCATGTAATCATTTTAAATAGAAACAATGCATGTAATCATTTTAAACAAAAAACAATGCGTGTAATCATTTTAAACAAAAAACAATGCATGTAATCATTTTAAAAAGAAAACAATGCATGTAATAATTTTAAATAGAAAACAATGCATGTAATCATTTTAAATAGAAAACAATGCATGTAATCATTTTAAATAAAAACAATGCCTGTGCTCATTTTAAATAAAAAACAATGCATGTAATCATTTTAAACAAAAAACAATGCATGTAATCATTTTAAATAAAAAATGCATGTAATAATTTTTAATAAAAAACAATGCATGTAATGATGTTACATCAGGAACAATGCATGTAATCGTTTTAAATAAAAAACAATGCATGAAATCATTTTAAATAAAAACAATGCATGTAATTATTTTAAATAAAAACAATGCATGTAATCATTCTAAATAAAAAACTATGCATGTAATCATTTTAAATAGAAAACAATGCATGTAATCATTTTAAAGGAAAGCCATGCATGTAATCATTTTAAATAAAAACAATGCATGTAATCATATTAAATAAAAAATGCATGTAATAATTTTAAATAGAAAACAATGCATGTAATCATTTTAAATAGAAAACAATGCATGCAATCATTTTAAATATAAAACAATGTATGTAATCATTTTAAATAAAAAAAAAAATGCATGTAATAATTTTAAATAGAACACAATGCATGTAATCATTTTAAATAGAAAACTATGCATGTAATCATTTAAATAAAACAACAATGCATGTAATCATTTTTAATAGAAAACAATGCGTGTAATAATTTTACATCAAACACAATGCATGTAATCATTTTAAATAGAAAACAATGCATGTAATCATTTTAAACAAAAAACAATGCATGTAATCATTTTAAATAAAAGACAATGCATGTAATCATTTAAAAGAAAAAACAACGTATGTAATCATTTTAAAGAAAAAAATGCATGTAATCATTTTAAATAGAAAACAATGCATGTAATCATTTTAAATCTAAACCAATGCATGTAATCATTTTGAATAAAAGACAATTCATGTAATCAATTTAAATAAAAAATAATGCGTGTAATCATTTAAATAGAGCACAATGCATGTAATAATTTAAAATAAAAAATGCATGTAATCATTTTAAATAAACAAATGCATGTAATAATTTTAAATAAAAAACAATGCATGTAATGATGTTAAATCAGGAACGATGCATGTAATCGTTTTAAATAAAAAAACCTGCATGAAATCATTTTAAATAAAAAAAATGCATGTAATAATTTTAAATAGAAATCAATGCATGTAATCATTTTAAATAGAAAATAATGCATGTAATCATTTTAAATAAAAAACAATGTATGTTATCATTTTAGAAATAAAACAATGCATGTAATCATTTTAAATAGAAAACAATGCATGCAATCATTTTAAAGGAAAGCCATGCATGTAATCATTTTAAATAAAAAAATGCATGTAATGATATTAAATAAAAAATGCATGTAATAATTTTAAATAGAAAACAATGCATGTAATCATTTTAAATAGAAAACAATGCATGCAATCATATTAAATATAAAACAATGTATGTAATCATTTTAAATAAAAAAATGCATGTAATCATTTTAAATAGAAAACAATGCATGTAATCATTTAAATAAAACAACAATGCATGTAATCATTTTAAATAGAAAACAATGCGTGTAATTATTTTACATAAAAAATAATCCATGTAATCATTTTAAATAGAAAACAATGCATGTAATCATTTTAAACAAAAAACAATGCATGTAATCATTTTAAATAAAAGACAATGCATGTAATCATTTTGAAGAAAAAACAACGTATGTAATCATTTTAAAGAAAAAAATGCATGTAATCATTTTCAATAGAAAACAATGCATGTAATCATTTTAAATAGAAAACAATGCATGTAATCATTTTGAATAAAAGACAATTCATGTAATCAATTTAAATAAAAAATAATGCGTGTAATCATTTAAATAGAGCACAATGCATGTAATAATTTAAAATAAACAATGCATGTAATCATTTTTAAAAAAACAATGCATGCAATCATTTTAAATCGAAAAAAATGCATGTAATCATTTCAAATAAAAAACAATGCATGTAATCATTTTAAATAAAAAATGCATGTAATCATTTTAAATAGAAAACAATGCAGTAATCATTTTAAATAGAAAACAATGCAGAAATAATTTTAAATAAGAACAATGCATGTACTCATTTTAAATACAAAACAATGCATGTAATCATTTTAAACAAAAAACAATGCATGTAATCATTTTAAATAAAAAACAATGTACGAAATCATTTTAAATAAAAACAATACATGTAATCTTTTATATAAAAAACGATGCATGTAATCATTTTAAACAAAAAACAATGCATGTAATCATTTTAAATAGAAAAAAATGCATGTAATCTTTTTAAATAGAAAACAATGCATGTAATCATTTTAAATAGAAAACAATGCAGAAATCATTTTAAATAGAAAACAATGCAGAAATCATTTTAAATAAAAACAATGCATGTAATCATTTTAAATAGAAAACAATGCAGAAATCATTTTAAATAAAAACAATGCATGTACTAATTTTAAATAAAAAACAATGCATGTAATCATTTTAAACAAAAAACAATGCATGTAATCATTTTAAATAAAAAACAATGTATGTAATCATTTTAAACAAAAACAATGCATGTAATAATTTTAAATAAAAAACAATGCATTAAATCATTTTAAATAAAAAAATGCATGTAATCTTTTTAAATAGAAAACAATGCATGTAATAATTTTAAATAGAAAACAGTGCATGTAATCATTTGAATAAAACAACAATGCATGTAATAATTTTCAATAAAAAACAATGCATGTAATTATTTTAAATAAAAAAACAACGCATGTAATCATTTTAAATAAAAAACAATGCATGTAATCATTTTAAATTAAAAAAATGCATGTAATCATTTTAAACAAAAAATAATGCATGTAATCATGTTGAATAGACAACTATGCATGTAATCATTTTAAATAGAAAACAATGCATGTAATCATTTTAAATGGAAAACAATGCATGTAATCATTTTAAATAAAAGACAATTCATGTAATCAATTTAAACAAAAAATAATGCGTGTAATCATTTAAATTGAGCACAATGCATGTAATAATTTAAAAAAAAATGCATGTAATCATTTTAAATAAGAAAATGCATGTAATCATTTAAAAAAAACAATGCATGCAATCATTTTAAATAGAAAAAAAATGAATGTAATCATTTTAAATAGAAAATAATGCATTAAATCATTTTAAATATAAAACCATGCATGAAATCATTTCAAATAAAACACAATGCATGCAATCTTTTTACATAAAAAGAATGCATGAAATCATTTTAAATAAAAAAATGCATGTAATAATTTTAAGTAAAAACATACGTGTAATAATTTAAAATAGACAACAATGCAGTAATCAGTATAAATAGAAAACAATGCAGACATCATTTTAAATAAAAACAATGCATGAACTCATTTTACATAAAAAACAATGCATGTAATCATTTTAAACAAAAAACAATGCATGTAATCATTTTAAATAAAAAACAATGTACGTAATCATTTTAAATAAAAACAATGCATGTAATCATTTTAAATAAAAAACAATGCAGGTAATAATTTTAAATAGAAAACAATACATGTAATCATTTAAAAAAAACAACAATGCATGTAATCATTTTAAATAGAAAACAATGCATGTAATCATTTAAAAAAATGCATGTAATCATATTAAACAAAAAACAATGCATGTAATCATTTTAAATAGAAAATAATCCATGTAATCATTTGAAATAAAAAAATGCATGTATTCATTTTAAATAAAAAACAGAGCATGTAATCATTTTAATAGATAACAATAATAAATATAAAAAAACAATGCATGTTATAATTTAAAATAGAAAAAATTGCATGTAACCATTTAAAATAAAAAAATGCATGTAATCATTTAAAATAAAAAAAAACAATGTATGTAATCATTTTAAATAGAAAACAATATATGTAATCCTTTTAAATAGAAACAATGCATGTAATTATTTTAAATAGAAACAATGCATGTAATCATTTTAAATAAAAAACAATGCATGTAATAATTTTAAATAACACAATGCATGTAATAATTTTAAATAAAAAATAATGCGTGTAATCACTTTAAATAGAGTACAATGCATGTAATAATTTAAAATAAAAAATGCATGTAATCATTTTAAATAAAAAAATGCATGTAATTCTTTAACAAAACACAATGCATGAAATCATTTAAAATAAAAAACAATGCATGCAATAATTTTACATAAAAACAATGCATGAAATCATTTTCAATAAAAAAAACAATGCATGTAATGATTTTAAATAACAAACAATGCATGAGATCATTTTAAATAAAAAAAAATGCATGTTATCATTTTAAGTAAAAAAATGCATGTAATTATTTTTAATAGAAAACAATGCAGTAATCATTTTAAATAGAAAACAATGCAGAAATCATTTTAAATAAAAACAATGCATGTACTCATTTTAAATAAAAAACAATGCATGTAATCATTTTAAACAAAAAAACAATGCATGTAATCATTTTAAATAAAAAACACTGTATGTAATCATTTTAAACAAAAACAATGCATGTAATCATTTTAAATAGAAAACAATGCATTAAATAATTTAAAATAAAAAATTGCATGTAATCTATTTAAATAGAAAACAATGCATGTAATAATTTTAAATAGAAAACAGTGCATGTAATCATTTAAATAAAACAACAATGCATGTAATCATTTTCAATAAAAAACAAAGTATGTAATCATTTTAAATAAAAAACAATGCATGTAATTATTTTAAATAGAAAACAATGCATGTAATCATTTTAAATAAAAAACAGTTCATGTAATCATTTTAAATAAAACACAATGCATGTAATCATTTTAAATAAAAAAATGCATGTAATCATTTTAAATAAAAAACAGAGCATGTAATCATTTAAATAGATAACGATATTAAATATAAAAAACAATGCATGTTATAATTTAAAATAGAAAAAAATGCATGTAACCATTTAAAATAAAAAATGCATGTAATCATTTAAAATAAAACACAATGTATGTAATCATGTTAAATAGAAACAATGCATGTAATTATTTTAAATAGAAACAATGCATGTAATCATTTTAAATAAAAATAGTGCATGTAATCATTTTAAATAAAAACAATGCATGTAATCATTTTAAATAAAAAATGATGCGTGTAATCACTTTAAATAGAGTACAATGCATGTAATAATTTAAAATAAAAAATGCATGTAATCATTTTAAATAAGAAAATGCATGTAATCATTTTAAAACAAACAATGCATGAAATCATTTTAAATAAAAAACAATGCATGCACTCATTTTACATAAAAACAATGCATGAAATCCTGTTAAATGAAAATAATGCATGTAATCATTTTAAATAAAAATAATGCATGTAATCATTTTAAATAAACACGATGCATGTAATCATTTTCAATAAAAAAACAATACATGTAATGATTTTAAATAACAAACAATGCATGAGATCATTTTAAATAAAAAAAAATGCATGTTATCATTTTAAGTAAAAAAATGCATATAATCATTTTAAATAGAAAACAATGCAGTAATCATTTTAAATAGAAAACAATGCAGAAATCATTTTAAATAAAAACAATGCATGTACTCATTTTAAATAAAAAACAATGCATGTAATCATTTTAAACAAAAAACAATGCATGTAATCATTTTAAATAAAAAACAATGTATGTAATCATTTTAAACAAAAACAATGCATGTAATCATTTTAAATAGAAAACAATGCATTAAATCATTTTAAATAAAAATATGCATGTAATCTTTTTAAATAGAAAACAATGCATGTAATAATTTTAAATAGAAAACAGTGCATGTAATCATTTAAATAAAACAACAATGCATGTAATCATTTAAAAAAAAACAATGCATGTAATCATTTTAAATAAGAAAACAACGCATGTAATCATTTTAAATAAAAAACAATGCATCTAATCATTTTAAATAAAAAAATGCATGTAATCATTTTAAATATAAAACAATGCATGTAATCATTTTAAATAAAAACAATGCATGCAATCTTTTTTAATAAAAAACAATGCATGAAATCATTTTAAACAAAAACAATGCATGTAATCATTTTAAATAAAAAATAATGCATATAATCATTTTAAATAAAAAAAAATGAATAATCTTTTTAAATAGAAAACAATGCATGTAATAATTTAAAATAGAAAACAGTGAATGTAATCATTTAAATAAAACAACAATGCATGTAATCATTTTAAATAAAAACAATGCATGTAATCATTTAAAATAAAAAACAATGCATGTAATCATTTTAAATAAAAAACAATGCATGGAAGCACTTTAAATAAAAAAATTATGCATGTAATCATTTTAAATAGACAACAATCCATGTAATACTTTTAAATAGAAAATAATGCATGCAACTATTTTAAATAAAAAACAATGCATGTAATCATTTTAAATAAAAAAAATTGAATGTAATCATTTTAAATATAAAAAAATGCATGTAATAATTTTAAATAGAAAACAATGCATGTAATCATTTTAAATAAAAAACAATGCATGTAATCATTTTAAATACAAACCAATGCTTGTAATCATTTTAAATACAAAACAATGCATGTATAAATTAACATAGAAAACAATGCATGTAATGATTTAAAACAAAAAACAATGCATGTAATCATTTTAATAAAAAACAATGCATGTAATAATTTAAAAAAAACCATTCATGTAATCATTTTAAATAAAAAACAATGCATGTAATCATTTTAAATACAAAACATTGCATGTAATCATTTTAAATAGAAAACAATGCATGTATTAATTAACATAGAAAACAATTCATGTAATCATTTTAAATAGAAAACAATGTATGCACTTATTTTTAAATAAAACAATGCATGAAATCATTTTAAATAAAAGACAATGCATGTAATCATTTTAAATAAAAAATAATGCATGTAATCATTTTAAATAAAGACCAATGAATGTAATCATTTTAAATAAAAAACAAGGCATGTAATCATTGAAAAAAAATCATTGTACTCATTTTAAATAAAAAACAACGCATGTAATCATTTTAAATAAAAAGCAATGCATGCAATCATTTTCAATAAAAACAATGCCTGTAATCATTTTAAACAAAAACAATGCATGTAATCATTTAAAAAAAAACAATGCATGTAATCATTTTAAATAAAAAGCAATGCATGCAATCATTTTCAATAAAAACAATGCCTGTAATCATTTAAAATAAAAACAATGCATGTAATCATTTAAAAAAAAAACAATGCATGTAATCATTTTAAATTAAAAAACAATGCACGTAATCATTTTCTAAAGAAAACAATGCATGTAATCATTTTAAATAGAAAACAATGCATGTAATCATTTTAAATAAAAAACAATGCATGTAATCATTTTAAATAACAAACAATGTATGTAATCATTTAAATAAAAAAACAATGCATGTAATCATTTTAAATAAAAAACCATGCATGTAATCATTTTAAAAAGGACACAATGCATGTAATCATTTAAAAAAACAATGCATGTAATCATTTTAAATAAAAAAAACAATGCATGTAATCATTTAAAAAACAATGCATGTAATCATTTTAAAAAGAAAACAATGCATGTAATCATTTTAAATAAAAAAAATGCATGTAATAAAAAAAATGCATGAAAATATTTTAAATAAAAAACAATGCATGTAATCATTTGAAATAAAAAACAATGCATGTAATCATTTTAAATAAAAAACAATGCATGTAATTTTTTTTAAATAGTTCACAATGCATGTAATCATTTTAAATAGGACACAATGCATGTAATCATTTAAAAAAAACAATGCATGTAATCATTTTAAATAAAAAACAATGCATGTATTCTTTTTTAACAAGAAACAATGCATGTAATAATTTTAAATAAAAAACAATGCATGTAATCATTACTTAAAAACAATGCATGTAATCATTTTAAATATAAAATAATGCATGTAATCATTTTAAATAAAAAAACAATGCATGTAATCATTTTTAATAAAAAACAATGCACGTAATAATTATAAATTAAAACAATGCATGTAATCATTTTAAATAGAAAACAAAACATGTAATCATTGTACATAAAAAACAATGCATGTAATCATTTTACATAAAAAACAATGCATGTAATCAGTTTACATCAAAAAACAATGCATGTAATCATTTTACATAAAAAACAATGCATGAAATCATTTTACATAAAAAACAATGCATGTCATCATTTTAAATAAAAAACAATGTATGTAATCATTTTACATAAAAAACAATGCATGTAATCATTTTAAATAAAAAACAATGCATGTAATCATTTTAAATAACAAACAATGCATGTAATCATTTTAAATAAAAAACAATGCATGTAATCATTTTAAATAAAAAAATGCATGTAATAATTTTAAATAGAAAAAAATGCATGTAATCATTTTAAATAAAAAAACAATTCATGTAATCATTTTACATAAAAAACAATGCATGTAATCATTTTTAATAAAAAACAATGCATGTAATCATTTTAAATAAAAAACAATGCATGTAATCATTTTAAATAAAAACCATCCATGTAATGATATTAAATAGAAATTAATGCATGTAATCATTTTAAATAAACAACAATGCATGTAATCATTTTAAATAGAAAACAATGCATGTAATCATTTAAAAATACAATGAATGTAATCATTTAAAAAAACAATGCATGTAATCATTTTAAATGTAAGACAATACATGTAATCATTTTAAATAAAAAACAATGCATTTAAAAATTTTAAATAAAAAACATGCATGCAATCTTTTTCATTAAAAACAATGCATGTAATCATTTTAAACAAAATCAATGCATGTAATCATTAAAAAACAATGCATTTAATCATTTTAAATTGAAAACAATGCATGCAATCATTTTACATAACAAAATGCATGTATTTATTTTAAATAAAAAACACCTCATGTCATAATTTTTGATGGAATCAATGCATGTAATCATTTTAAATAAAATACCATGCATGTAATCATTTATAATAAAAACCAAAGCATGTGATTCTTTAAAAAGAAAACAATGCATGTAATCATTTTTACAAAAACACAAAGCATTTAACCATTTAAAATAAAAAAACAATGCATGAAATCATTTTAAATAAAAAACCATGCATGTAATAATTTTAAATAGAAAACAATGCATGTAATCATATTCAAAAGAAAACAATGCATGTAATATTTTTAAATAGAAAACATTGCATGTAATCATTTTAAATAAAAAACAATGCATGTAATCATTTTAAATTTAAAAAATGCATGTAATCATTTTAAATAAAAAACAATGCATGTTATCATATAAAAAAACAATGCATGTAATCATTTAAAATAAAAAACAATGCGTGTAATCATTTTAAATAAAAAACAATGCATGAAATCATTTTAAATAAAAAACAATGCATGTAATCATTTTAAATAAACAACAATGCATGTAATCATTTTAAATAAAGAAAACAATGCATGCAATCATTTTAAATAAAGAACAGAGCATGTAATCATTTTAAATAGATAACAATGCATGTAATCATTTTAAATAAAAAACAATGCATGTAATCATTTTAAATAAAAAATAAGGCATGTGATTTTTTTAATAGAAAACAATTCATGTAATCTTTTTAAATAAAAAACAAAGCATGTGATCATTTTAAATACAAAACAATGCATGTAATCATTTTAAATACAAAACAATGCATGTATTAATTAACATAGAAAACAATGCATGTAATTATTTAAAACACAAAACAATGCATGTAATCATTTTTAATAAAAAACAATGCATGTAATAATTTAAAAAAAACATTCATGTAATCATTTTAAATAAAAAAAAATGCATGTAATCATTTTAAATACAAAACATTGCATGTAATCATTTTAAATAGAAAACAATGCATGTATTAATTAACATAGAAAACAATTCATGTAATCATTTTAAATAAAAAACAATGCATGTACTTATTTTTTAATAAAACAATGCATGAAATCATTTTTAATAAAAGACAATTCATGTAATCATTTTAAATAAAAAATAATGCATGTAATCATTTTAAATAAAAAACAATGAATGTAATCATTTTAAATAAAAAACAATGCATGTAATCATTTTAAAAAAATCATTGTACTCATTTTAAATAAAAAACAACACATGTAATCATTTTAAATAAAAAGCAATGCATGCAATCATTTTCAATAAAAACAATGCCTGTAATCATTTTAAACAAAAACAATGCATGTAATCATTTAAAAAAAACAATGCATGTAATCATTTTGAATTAAAAACAATGCACCTAATCATTTTAAATAGAAAACAATGCATGTAATCATTTTAAATATAAAACAATGCATGTAATCATTTTAAATAACAAACAATGTATGTAATCATTTAAATAAAAAAAACAATGCATGTAATCGTTTAAATAATAAAAACAATGCATGTAATCATTTTAAATAAAAAACATGCATGTAATCATTTTAAAAAGGACACAATGCATGTAATCATTTAAAAAAAAACAATGCATGTAATCATTTTTAATAAAAAAAAACAATGCATGTAATCATTTAAAAAACAATGCATGTAATCATTTTAAAAAGAAAACAATGCATAAAATCATTTTAAATAACAAACTGCATGTAATGATATTAAAATAAAAAAATGCATGAAATCATTTTAAATAAAACACAATGCATGTAATCATTTGAAATAAGAAACAATGCATGTAATCATTTTAAATAGAAAACAATGCATGTAATCATTTTAAATTACAAACAATGTATATAATCATTTTAAATAAAAAACAATGCATGTAATTTTTTTAAATAGTTCACAATGCATGTAATCATTTTAAATAGGACACAATGCATGTAATCATTTAAAAAAACAATGCATGTAATCATTTAAAATAGAAAAACAATGAATGTAATCATTTTAAACAAAAACAATGCATGTAATCATTTGAAATCAAAAACAATGCATGTAATCATTTTAAATAGAAAACAATGCATGTAATCATTTTAAATATAAAACAATGTATGTAATCATTTTAAATAAAAAACAATGCATGTATTTTTTTAAATAGTTCACAATGCATGTAATCATTTTAAATAGGACACAATGCATGTAATCATTTAAAAAAACAATGCATGTAATCATTTTAAATAGAAAAACAATGAATGTAATCATTTTAAACAAAAACAATGCATGTAATCATTTTAAATAAAAAACAATGCATGTAATCATTTTAAATAAAAAAAAAATGCATGTAATAATTTTTAATAAAAAACAATGCATGTAATCATCTTTAATATAAAACAATGCATGTAATCATTTTGAATAACCAACAATGTATGTAATCATTTTAAATAAAAAACAATGCATGTAATCATTAAAAAACAATGCATGTAATCATTTTAAATATAAACCAATGCATGTTATCATTTTAAATAAAAAACAAAGCATGTAATCAGTTTTAATAGAAAACAATGCATGTAATCAGTTTAAATAAAAACAATGCATGTAATTATTTGAAATCGAAAATAATGCATGTGATCACTTTAAATAGAAAACAATGCATGTAATCATTTTAAATAGAAAACAATGCATGTAATCATTAACATAGAAAACAATGCATGTAATCATTTTAAATAAAAAACAATGCATGTAATCATTTTAAATAAAAAACAATGCATGTAATCATTTTAAATAAAAAAAACAATGCATTTAATCATTTTAAATAAAAAAATGCATGTAATCATTTTAAATAGAAACAATGCATGTAATCATTTTAAATAAAAAACAATGCATGTAATCATTTTAAATAAGAAACAATGCATGTAATAATTTTAAATAGAGTACAATGCCTGTAATCATTTTAAATAAAAAACAATGCATGTAATCATTTTTAATAAAAAACAATGCATGTAATCATTTTAAATAGAAAACAATGCATGTAATCATTTTAAATAAAAAACAATGCATGTAATCATTTTAAATAAAAAACAATGCATGTAATCATTTTAAATAAAAAACAATGCATGTAATCATTTTAAATAGAAAACAATGCATGTAATAATTTTAAATAGAAAACAATGCATGTAATCATTTTAAATAAAAAACAATGCATGTAATCATTTTAAATAAAAAAATGCCTGTAATCATTTTAAATAAAAAACAATGACTGTAATCATTTTAAATAAAAAAACAATGCATGTAATCATTTTAAATAAAAAACAATGCATGTAATCATTTTAAATAAAAAACAATGCATGTAATCATTTTAAATAGAAAACAATGCATGTAATCATTAACATAGAAAACAATGCATGTAATCATGTTAAATAAAAAACAATGCATGTAATCATTTTAAATAAAAAACAATGCATGTAATCATTTTAAATAAAAAAAATGCCTGTAATCATTTTAACTAAGAACAATGCATGTAATCATTGTTAATAAATAACAACGGATGTAATAATTTTAAATTAAAAAACAATGCATGTAATCATTTTATATAAAAAAACAATGCATGTAATCATTTTCAATAGAAAACAATACATGCAATCATTTTAAATAAAAAACAATGCATGTAATCATTTTAAATTTTAAACAATGGGTGTAATCATTTTAAATAACAAACAATGTATGTAATAATTTTAAATAAAAAACAATGCATGTAATCATTTTCAAAAGAACACAATGCATGTAATCATTTTAAATAAAAAACAATACATGTAATCATTTTAAATAAAAAACAATGCATGTAATCATTTTAAATAGGACACAATGCATGTAATCATTTAAAAAAAACAATGCATGTAATCATTTTTAATAAAAAACAATGCATGTAATAATTTTAAATAAAAAAACAACGCATGTAATCATTTTAAATAGAAAACAATACATGCAATCATTTTAAATAAAAAAACAATGCATGTAATCTTTTTAAATTTAAAACAATGCATGTAATCATTTTAAATAACAAACAATGTATGTAATAATTTTAAATAAAAAACAATGCATGTAATCATTTTAAATAAAAAACAATGCATGTAATCATGTTAAATTAAAAACAATGCATGTAATCATTTTAAATAAAAAACAATGCATGTAATCATTTTAAATAAAGAAAACAATGCATGTAATCATTTTAAATAGAACATAATTTATGTAATCATTTTAAATAAAAACAATGCATGTAATCATTTTTAATAGAAAACAATGCATGCAATCATTTTAAATAGAAAACAATGCATGTAATAATTTTAAATAAAAAACAATGCATGTAATCATTTTAAATAAGAACAATGCATGTAATCATTTTAAATAGAAAACAAAACATGTAATCATTTATATAAAAAACAATGCATGTAATCATTTTAAATAAAAAACAATGCATGTAATCATTTTAAATAGAAAACAATGCATGTAATAATTTTAAATAGAAAAAATGCATGTAATCATTTTAAATAGAAAACAAAACATGTAATCATTTTAAATAGAAAACAAAACATGTAATCATTTTAAATAGAAAACAAAACATGTGATCATTTTAAATAAAAAACAATGCATGTAGTCATTTTAAATATAAAACAATGCATGTAATCATTTTAAATATAAAACAATGCATGTAATCATTTTAAATAAAAAACAATGTATGTAATCATTTGTAATAGAAAACAAAACATGTAATCATTTTAAATAAAAAACAATGCATGTAATCATTTTAAATAAAAAACAATGTATGTTATAATTTTGAATATAAAACAATGCATGTGATCATTTTAAATAACAAACAATGCATGTAATCATTTTACATAAAAACAATTTATGTAATCATTTTAAATAAAAACAATGCATGTAATCTTTTTAAATAAAAACAATGCATGTAATCTTTTTAAATAAAAACAATGCATGTAATCATTTTAAATAAAAAACAATGCATATAATCATTTTAAATAAAAAACAATGCATGTAGTCATTTTAAATAAAAACAATGTATGTAATCATTTTAAATAAAAAAACAATGCATGTAATCATTTTAAATAAAAAACAATGCATGTAATAATTTTTAATAAAAAATAATGCATGTTATCATTGTAAATAGAAAACAATTCATGTAATTATTTTAAATAAAAAACAATGTATGTAATCATTTTAAATAATAAACAAGTCATGTACTCAAACATTTATTAAGTTAATACAGTCGGAAATTACGAAAAAAAGAAATAGATTAGGGCGGATTGATATAATGTTGTAAAGTAATATTTATGAAAGGTACAGAGGTCGAAAGATGTAAGGGCGAAATAGATAGATACATAGATAGATAGAAAAAAACGAGAAAGAGAACTTTTTAAATAGCATGGACTAGATTGAAGAGAACTTAATTTTACAGAAAAATAAGACTAGTCTACCATATTTCTCGTGTAAAAATGTATTATCAACTAATAGTTTGAAACAAAGATGTAGTAGGCAAAACAAAAAAAAATATACAACTAAAAACAGACGGAACAAAAACTCGCTTCTCGCAGACACGTGTGTCGTAACAAGCACAATCTTCTCGCCAGAATCACCTACACACAATCTACAGAACGCCCCCTCTTATTTCCAGTGTTTTGCCTTCATAGCGGCCGGGAACGACATATTTGCATAATCACGCGAGAGCAGACGTGATTAAACGATAATTACATTCGGTAAACGCTAATAAAAGCCCATGGACGCCATCTTGGAACTCTCTCTTTTGCTCAACCCAAAACAGACGTATCCGAGGTAAGCTCTATTTTCATTTTGGTTACTGCTAATTCTGCCACACTCCCCCCTGATCTCATGATCGCAAACGGGGCATGGGGGCAGTCTTCTTTGCCGGGTGTTTCTTCGAAGAACTGGAAGCAGCACTTCCTCCCTGTCATCTTCCTCATTACCACCGTTATTGCCGCCAGCTTGTTCCATAGGCGGTGTTTTACAATCAGGGCAGGGACAGGGGGCAATATCCATCTTTGTTGGGTACTCCTTCATAAAGGCAAGACGGGTGGTCCCTCTACCGCTTCTTCCGTATGTGCATTATATGGCTCTTCATCGTCCTGCATCATACTCTCTGCTCGTTCAGAAGATATTGTACCGGCTTCCTCTTCCTCTGATGTAACAACATAATGGCGAGGGCGCAGATCTTTCACGTGGCGGGGCACACCGTCCACCAAAATCGATTGAGGGCTGATTACCTTGGTCACCTCACCCTTGCCGAACCTCGTGGTACATCGATTTTGCGGTCTTTTGACCCACACGCGATCTCCAACCTGGTAAGAGCTGTCCTTGGTATCTGCGGACGCAGTTGCGAGATTGGTCTCCTTTACCCGAACTTCGTATCGATAAATCCTGTTGGCAGGCGCAGTGAAGGAAGATGTGTCGTCTCTTGGTGTCATGTTTTACCAGTAGACAGCTTCCTGTATGGGACAGCATATTCTAGCCGATATTCGTTTCACTGTACGGTGACATCGCTCCGCTATGCCATTCCCGGCTGGAGCGTACGCACAACGGAATCGCAAGTGAACTCCCCATTTATGTGCAAATGCTTGAAATGCGTTGCTGCAGAAAGCCGTGTCATTGTCTAAAAGGATTTCGTGTGGCGAGCCACGCTCGAGGAACACTGTTTCCAACTGATAGATCATGCTTGCTGAGTCCTGCCTTGCCAATTTCCTCCAAATGGAGAAACGCGATGGACCACAGTCTGTCAGAGTTAAAAATTGGAAGGTGCTATAATGCGTGATATCTATTCCAATTCTTTGCCAATTCTCGTTAACTTCCAGCTTTCCCTTTTCCCACCTGACTGGCGCTGGGTCAATGGACTGAAATTCCTCACATTTCCGTATGACCGTTTTAACGGTTGCTTTTGTCGTGGTTGGGCAACTTCTCCCGACAAACTAGGTAGTGCGTCGCACCCCCGGATGTCCACTACTTTTGTGAATAGCCATGATTTGACTCTCATCCAGCTCGTCTGTGTGAACCGCGCCTATCACCGGGTCAGGCTTGTTTTTCTTTTTCATTGCCTCAAATCATGTCTGTGGTATTCGTGTCAATCGGTCAGCAATGTTTCGTGCTGATGGAACCAGCGTCACGTCCACTGTCAGCCCGTACTCTTTCACGAGCTCCTTTAGAGTGCTTAGTCGCCTCCTAATAAGCATCTCGCTTGCTGCTTTGGTGCGCACTCGCGCCTTTCCAGTTAGTGTGTCCGAGACCCAATGGTATACGCAGACAGAAGCTGGCTTTAAGTGTAGCACTTTGCTCTGCCACTGTAGAGCCAAATTAATACCTTTCAATACGGCACCCAGCTCGGCTAAGTTGATATGTTGAGAGTCACCTTCAGGTCGCAGCCAACATGCACCCTCCAACAAAGTTTCGCGCATCTCCAAGGCTGCACCAATTGCTAGGGAGCTAGCATCGACGCATACATTCAGCTCTTTGCCATCCACACACAAATTTCCCCGGATCGGATCGTTCCGCTGCCCAGATTTCAAGGTTTCGAACATCATACGATGCAGTACGGCGTCCCTTGCTTCACCGTCCCAGCCCTTCGTTACCGAATTTACTCTCCTTCTAAGTATTCCACAAGCCACACGAAGCCAACCGCACACCGGAAAGTGCCCGACAAGTCAACCACACAGGGAAAACATTGTTCGTCGCGTAACAATGCTGGGAGCTTCTGGAATTGCATTTCCTCGCTTCCACCGTAGTTCACTGTGTTCCATCCAAACCGCCAATCCCAGCACCCGTGCACCGTCCTTCAACCGCTACGGGTTCTTGCACTCCAACCCAAACTGCGTTAGGTGTTCTCTTACATGGGTCGCGGGCACCACGTCCTCGTTGACAAAAATGTCATCGATGTAAGCAGATGCTGCACGGCTTAAAACTTCTTCCTTAGACAGTATTTCGCTGACAATTGCTCTCATGATCAGGGGAGCCACATTCAAACCGAACCCCAGACGGGTCAGGCAATATTTTTCCCATCGATTTCCACAGTCTGGTATGGCCACAGTGTCTCATGGACCCGGACTTGTAGGTATGCTCTCCTGAGGTCCAGTAGAGACACGTTAGCACCTTTTTGTCTCCATTCGCGCAGCTTAGCCGCACAAACATCTGCGTTGGCCGTAAACACGTCTACATAATGATTTAGCTCCCGGTAGTCCATTACCGGGCGCACTTTGGCTTTGTTCACATCCATCAGGGGAATTAGGCCTTTGGGAGGTCCCAATTTATCCTCTGGGTACGGCACGAGCCAACCATTATCCACCCAGGTGCGGAGCTCCTTCGTGTATTCTTCACGGATTTCTGCCGGCACTGGGTATTCTGACACTCGATTGTGTAGTCTTTCGGGGGGGGTGGTCCTCAGACCACTTCCACGATGCGGTCCACGTTCGGTTTTGATGATCAAAGGTGGCGTGAAATCTGGTTCATTAATAGAAATGGCTGCGCATTTAATATTTCTCCTGTCGCCCAGCCGCATTGATCCTATAGGGTTGACAACGACACCGCCCAGAGCTTTTATGGCGTCGATCCCTAGAAGTAAGTCAAACCCCAGCGGTTTGCCACGCACCACCAACACATCGATTCTGGCAGACACACCTCCGTCAGTGGACACAGAGACCGCTCCAACATTGCAGCACGCATGGGACATTCCACCAATCGTTTTGACATCTACGTTCTTTTTTCTCCAAGACCGACACCGCATGTAAAATAGTCCTAGAGCATCCTGTATCAATAAGCGCCAAACATCGCGTCTCGTCAACCTGGATGCTTATCACCGGGAGCGTCGTGCTCGCATTTTGGTGGGGAAGGAGACTGGCGCTTATGCGTCCTCCCCGTGCTCGTTTCCCGAGCAATTCCGAGCCCAGTGTCCACTCTCACCGCAACGGTAACACCGTGTTCCACGTTTTCGACAGTCCTTTGCAAAGTGGCCTTTCGTATTGCACTTGAAACAGGTCACACCAACAGGAATATTCTGGGCCCTGTGGTTGTTGGGTGAGCATGTGGCCGCAACCACGTCCTGATTGTGTTCCCCAGTCGTCGTCAAAATTCTTGCTCTCGATATTAGTTCCCCCATGGTCAGGACTTTGATATTCGGCACCTGTTGAAGAGCAATTGAGATAGCGTCAGTGAACCCAGTGACGAAAGTCAATTTTGTGAGTCTCTCTAAGCCATCTCCTGTGAATCCTGCCAATCCAACCAACTGCCTGATTTTGTTGGCGTAAACATCCACACGTTCGCCAGCCCATCTAACCATAGTTATTTTTCTGTATGCTGCAAACGCGTCGTCGGTAAATGCCTCCTTTAATCGGGCCCCAATTCGGTCTATTTCTCTTTGATCGTCCTCCTCCATTTCCATGTAGAGGGCCAGTGTCACCTTCCAGATATAAAGGTAGCAGACTCGCTACATCATCCACCTGCTGAAGTTGTGCGACAAGTCTCACTTTTTTCAGCCACGCTACAACGTCTCCGTCGCCAGAGAACGGCTTGATAATATCGCTGCTTATCCGCACCTTCGCCATAGTCGGGCCGAAATAGATTGAAACAAAAATATAGTAAGCAAAACAAAAAAAAATACAATTAAAAACAGACGGAACAAAAACTCGCTTCTCACAGACACGTGTGTCGTAACAAGCACAATCTACTCGCCAGAATCACCTACACACAATCTGCAGAACGCTCACTCTCCTTTCCAGTGTCCTGCCTTTATAGCGACCGGGAACGACATATTTGCATAATCGCGCGAGAGCAGACGTGATTCAACGATAATCACATTGGGTAAACGCTAATAAAAGCTCATGGACGCCATCTTGGAACTCTCGCTTTCGCTCAACCCAAAACAGACGTGTCCGAGGTAAGCTCTATTTCTCATTTTGGTTACTGCTAATTCTGACACATAGTTAAAAAGAATTGAAATGCCAATATATATAGAAATTAAGTTATTCTTTTACCGAATACAAATATTAAAATAGTTGAATTGTTTAAGATAATATTACATAAATTCTTGCGTGGTAAGGAACCAAAATGTAACAACAGGACGAAATCTCAATAACTATGTATAAAAAATCTTGATTTGTTTTTGAATATTGGGTGATGTTGCACGAAAGGCATGCTTATGAATTTTATTATGAAGACAAAACAGATAAGTTTTACATTCATTATGGCAATTAGTATGTTTGATAATATGTCACTTTTGTAAGCATCATATAGTATGAATCTGAAGACTATATCTTTTCCACTGATTGCCTCAATATATTTTATTCAGAATTATTTTTAGAAATACATTGGGCACTTAGGAATACGTTGAGGTTTTCAACATTTAAAATGAGAGTATTTTTTTCATGACAAACTCTGATTCAAAGTTGGTACATCTATGTCGTCAGTTATTTTCATTCAGGACTGAACCACCACCACTTTCATCATTTTTTAATAAACAAAATTATCAAATACAAAAGCACGCACAATACTATCACTAGGGTGGCGGTTGATGAATGTTTCAGATTTGTATCTTTTTCTACGCTGCCAATGAGAGTGTTCTAACGTGCCACTTAAGGGTAACACGTCCTCTAAGGAGCTGCCTTAAGTAATTCGCTATAAAACGTAGCATCTCATAAATGCATAAGATCTCGCTTTAATATATAAAACCTTGCAATAAATTCCCAGTGTTTGGTGTAGATTTTTGATTGATTTAATGTGTTAAAATTTCTCTAAATTCTAGCCTGTGAATTCCTATCGTCTAAACTACGTGAATAAATATATCCACATAGTGATATGGAATATTTAATGCAATGATTTAATAGTTCTATAAATTAGTCCAACCGAGCTATTATCTTCTTCGTAATTTCGTAGAATATTTAACTTTTCTTTGACTTTTCTATACAGTGAGCGTTTCCATAGTCTACCTATGTGTTAGACATATTTGGCGAACTGACTATTGAAATTGTCTTAAACACGTTAAATTATTCGACTAATCAGAACTTGTATACGTCTCTACCATTATCTAATGAGATTATTGCTATAGTTTGTAACTATCTCCGAGAGATACTATTTCGGGTTAAATTGATGTTAAAGCACAAATACGTTTCTATAGGCAAACTCCTTTTACAGTCCGAGGATTAATTTCTTGCCCAATGAAATTAGCTTTTTTCCTAACTTACTTTTGCCAAATGCGCAAGGGCATAATATTTGTGAAAAATATCTTCCAGGATATTTAAAATATTCGAAAATTCAGATTGCTTACGAAAATACTCTTACATCTATGTTCCTAACGATAAAAGTGATAAGATAAAGCCTATGAAAGCCAGTATTATATTGGTGAATACGTTGGAAATAAAAAGAATTTCAACTTCGCCGAATGAAGACAAATATATGATCATAGCCAAAAGGAAACGTGAGTGCATTTGAGTTCAAGGTTCAAATAAAAGTTCGCTGATAATCTGTGGAATATTTCCAACCTTTCTCACTTTTCTTTCTAATATGCAAAATAATGAACATTAATATCTTTTAATGAAATATATTGCACATAATTAAGCAAAACAGTTTTGATTACGATTTTCGCATCCGTGTAATGCTTTTTCGATATCTTATCTAATTAAGCCCCTTTGTTTTACAAGGGCTCTAAAATATTTACAAATGTTCTGTTTTTTCTATTGCTGTAACTTTCCCTTCTTAAACGTATATAAAATGTCTTTTTTTTGTAAATGTATGCCTTCTGAACTCATTATTGTTCTTGTGTTTATCATATAGTATATGTCTCGTTTAAACATAGGCATTAAGAGTTTTTACACTGAAAACATTTCTCCGAAATTGGCTCATTCTCAAAAATACTTCGCCCAATTATAAACTCTTTCAGAATCCCCTCAAATTGATGACCCTCCAAATATATAAACCAAATACTTATTAAAGGGATCAGAGGTTGTTTAGTATATCTATTTACACATGCCAGCAAGGCTAACATATTTCCGTTTTTATTATGCGGAAGATCAAAAAATACGGTTGAACGTCTCTGAATATTTTAGATAATATTCGTATTATTTGTATTCATCGAACTACTAATCTCATCTTGAGTTCGATTTTTACAACGTTTTGGTCGATGTAACTTTCGATCTTCTTTGGGTGTAGTTTGTCAGACTCGTGGATGTTTCTGTCGAACTCGGGAATCAGGACGAAATCCTAGCAAAAATCAAGGCAAGTTTTTAATAGAGTTTTTCGATATATTTTTATTTTTGTATTTTTCAGACCTGTGGCCCAGTCGTTAGACTACTTGAAAAAATCGATTGTAAAGGTAATGATTAGCTGAAAGATTCAATTCTCAGCGACCGAAAAATACAGTCGCGACCTGTTAGGGGCTCATATTTGGTATGGCCATTGCTGATAGAACAAGAGCATGCTATCACCGTGACGTAAATAAAGGGTTCCGTTCGAAATTCTGTCCAAATTCCCGAGTTCGGCAGAAACATACCCCGAGTTCAACAAGATACACTTTAAGAAGGTTATATCGACCGAAACATTGTGAAAGCCACACTCAAGATGAGAACATTAACCCGATAAATTTAAATAATACCAGAAAAAAATGCCATCTAAAATATGACGAAATGGATACGACATCTATCATAACAGGATGTTAAACATTCAACCTTTTAAACAAAGTCTACAAATGCAGAGTGCGATGGAGAAGGTAGAAATAGCGTTATAAGAATTTTTATCGAGGAATACAATTATATTTCCAGCAGGCTAAGGAAGATGGAAAAGTTAATCGCTTCATTTCCCAGTTCGATGAAAGCGCAATATTTATATGGTTACACACAAAAAGTCGACATGAATTTATGATGATGACAATGAAAGGGAGAAGAAGAACAAATGGATTGATGGTGTCTGCCAGAATCACCGTAATCGTCGCCAACAACGTAATTGTATTCAGTATTAAAATCAAATGGTCGAATCGGATTCGAATTCATATCCGATGCGTAATAATATTTCCGAACCGACATAAAGTGTTGTACGTTTGACCTTACGAAATGTTGTATCTATGTTAGGTATTACTCGGATGAAATATTTTTAGAGTTAAATATAGAGCGAATAATTCGGGATGATTTTCATCGTCTGATACAAGTGGAAATAGCAGATTCCTTGAGTTTATTCACGTGATTAGAATACGAGATTTGAATGTAAATTTAAAGACTAGGGTTATAATGTTAACAGCACAAATAAAATTTAATTGCCATTTTTTCATTCTTCAGATAATCAGCCATATCCAACAGGAATAACCGCAATAAGATTACTGCTTTTCAAATCCACTCATACATTGGCCTTATCAATCAAGCCTACCGACACCATATTCTTATAATCATATTGTGGCACGATAACCTTTAAATTTTCTTTATATACTGCAGAATTATATCCGACTCGCTACATCTAGATTGTAACCCATTTTTATAGATATCAAACAGTGCTCCGTTGTTTAATGGTAACTACCATCGATTTTTACTCTGAATCGCTTGGATTATCTATGGAATATACACATATTTTTACGCACCATTTTCTTTCTTTCCATCTTTCTCTCTCTAGATATATATCCACCTCTCTCTCTCTCTCTCTCTCTCTCTATATATATATATATATATATATATATATATATATATATATATATATATATATATATATATATATATATATATATATATATAGCAAAAGTACCCGTCGTTGACTTGGTTCAAAAACAGCGTACAGAAAATGGACTCTGATTTATGAATGTATGATAGGTTATGAAAAGGAAGGGTTGTAATAAGATAGTTTCGAATTTGGGGATATCAAAACCAAAGCAAAATATGATGAAAGTAAAAATAAAATAAATACCCCCCCATAATTCATTATACCATAACTGTTCACACTGAAACACTTATCACAATATTCTTTCGATCTATATTAAAACCTTGTAAAACTTTGTGACATATTTCCATTCTATGGAGGTCAGGCGCGAACGAACACCCCAAAATTTTATCATACCATATTTCTTCAAACTGAAACATAATTATCAAAGTATACTTACTCAGATAGATATGAAAAGTCTTTATTAAAGGTTGTGCCTATTTCCATTCTATGGAGGTCAGGCGCGAACGCAGACCCCACAATTTTATTATACCATCCCTATTTAAGTTAAAACATACTTATCAAAATATTATTATGTACATCTATATAAAGAACACTTGTAAATGTTTTTTTTTAATTTTTTAATTTTTTATTTCCATATTTTGTGGACCAGGCGCGAACGCAGATCCCACAATTTTAATGAACCACTGTTCTGCCAGATCAAACATACCCATTCCTGTGTCTCGATACATCTTCTATGATCATATATAATCATTTTTTAAAATACTCAACCATATAGGAGCCTATTCGTGACCAGAAACATACACACACATACACACACAGACATTCAGCTTTATATTATAAGATAGATATATATATATATATATATATATATAACTACTTACTTTACTCACATAAAATTAATATACGAAAGTATAGACTTATGCGTAAACTTTAAGTATTTACTCCAAAAGTGCTCAATACGTAGGTAGAGCTAGTGAGTAATTTAAAAAATATATATGGCGATTAAGCTACACTGAATATTCCGCGTTTCAGCACCTCTATGACTCCTCAGGCTTGTGCGCGAATTCTGTGGTTGTTTATCGTTTTTATATGCTCCTCTTCAATTGAGATTTTAGTTAGCCAAGCAGCTTTCTCATATCCACCGCGCCCTTCCTATCAGCCAATGGGCATGCATTTTATCGGACAAAGGATCTGTTTTAAAATTAGGTTAGTGTTTTTTTTGTTAGTTTATATATAAATATATATGCGTACATACATATATGCACATATATACACATATATATATATATATATATATATATATATATATATATATATATATATATATGTTGCAATATTTTGGGCTTATAATGGGGTATGATCCCACACAGTCGGACCATTCTATTTATACACGATGCTGCTAAGAACTGACGAATCAAATTAATTCACGTTCTGCTACAAACCAATCAGGAACCAGAATTGCTTCATAAATATTAAACCTTTTCTGGGGCAATTTCACATGTTCTTTCCCGGGGTTCGACACGGTAAGAATATTTTGTTCTGTGGAACTGTCTACTACAAACAAGTCACCTACCAGGACTTGTGTGTAACAGCGAACCATCTGAAGCTCAAAGTGGCTTACACTTCTACAGGTTATGCGCCCAGCGTGCGTCTTTATTTCGATGGATCCGAATCAAAGTTCGAATTGTGGCAAGTTAAATTTCTGGGATATCTACGAATCCAAGAGCTACACAAAGTACTAGAAACACAACCTGAAAACAGAAACGACCCCGACTTCATTGAAAAGAACGCAACTGCCTTTGCGGAATTAATACAGTGTTTAGATGACTGAAGTCTATCACTGGTAATGAGAGAAGCCCTGGACGACGGCTGCAAAGAATTAAACATATTGAGAGAGCATTATTTATCGAAAGGAAAACCCAAGATTGTTTCTTTGTGCGCTGAACTGCCCTCTCTAAAACGAATGGAAGCCGAAACTGTTACTGATTATATTACAAGAGCCGAGACAACTGCAAATTCTTTAAAAATGTCTAGTGAAGTTATAAGTGACAGTCTGTTAATTTCCATGGTCCTTAAGAGATTACCAAGTGATTTCAAGCCATTTACCACCGTGATAACCCAGAAAGAAATACCCATGCCAGGAATAAAACACGCAACTTTGCCAAAAGCAGGTTTTTTTCCTGAGAAAAGTACAAAATTATGCTATAATTGTGGACGACCTAATCACAAGAATTTCCAATGTAGATACAGGACTCCAAATGGCGACTACATTAAAAATGTAGAGAGCTCTGTTAGCGAACATACATTTTTATTTTCGTGTACATTTGATGCGTCAACAAGCAATAATAATTTTCTTGTCGGTTGTGGGGCCACGACACATGTGATTACAAAGGAATCTGATTTTATCAATTTTGATCCAAACTTTAAGCAATAAAATCATTTTGTAGAACTGGCTGACGGGAGTCGAGTCAATGATATCGTTTTGAAAAGAGGCAATGCGAAAATCTCGCTAAAGAACAATAAGGGTGAACTGTGTTTCGGTATTCAGGAGAGCGCTCTTCTGGTCCCAAAATTTAAACAAAATTTAAACAAAATATATTTTCTATGCAGGCTGCCATGGGACAATGAGCAGATATAAACTTTGGCCACAATAAATCGGGGCTGGTGTGCCCGGATGGAAGACTGTATTATTTGAATAGCGTAGTCCCATCAAAAACCGCCTGCCATGATCTACAGACATGGCATAAAATTCTTGGACACTGCAATATTCCTGATATCAAAAAAAAAAAAAGTTGCCGACTGTAGTTGATGGAATGCGAATACAAACATCAAAAACCTTCAACTGCGACGTCTGTACGCAAGGGAAAATGACAAACTATCAAAACAAGATACCAAAAAAAAAAAAAAATCCTATCAATGGTGCATTGGGACTTGAACGATCCCGTAGAACCGATGGCCAGAGAACATTATTGATATGTGTTGAATTTTGTAGATGACCATTCAGGTTTAATAATGGTTTACTTTTTAAAGAAAAAATCTGATACCCTGCTAGCAACTAAGAAATATCTAGCCGACATGGCCCCCTACGGTGAAATCAAGTGTATTCGCTCTGACAATGGTACGGAATTCACCTATAAAGACTTTGAACTTTTATTAATTAACCATTGTATCAGGCATGAAACATCAGCTCCTAGATTGCCACACCAAAACGGGACTGCTGAACGTGCGTGGCGAACACTTTTTGAAACGGCAAGATGCCTACTCATTGAATCAAAACTCCCTAAAAACCTCTGGACGTATGCACTTATGGCGGCAGCCTATATACGCAACAGGTGTTTTAATAAAACACTATCTAAAACTCCATATGAATCTTTCTGCGGTAAAAAAAACAAAAAAACAAACAAAAAAACAAATTTAAGCAGAATGCATATATTTAGTTCAACTTGCTTCGCATATATAGAGAAAAAGAGTAAATTGAATATTAAAGCTGACAGAGGTATATTTCTTGGATACGATAAAAACAATCCAGCCAATTTAATATTTTTTCCCGAAAAAAATAAAATAAAAAGAATCCGGTGTGTAAAAGTCACAGACACGTTTAATTGTAAAGACGAACACCCGTCATATGAAGAGGATGAAATTATATTACCTCAAATAATTAGAACAAACGAAAACAATAAAAATGACGGAGGCGAGAGTGTCCATGATGATGATGATGATAATGATTATAAAGTCGAGATATGCAAAAAGAAATAGAAGACGACCCGATTTTTTTGTGGTCGACAATATAAAAGATTATCAAATCGACTATTGCTATTCAGTGGAAAATGCGCCAAAAACTTCAACGAAGCAATTAATTCAGAACATTGTGAAGAGTACACCATCAGGCGTAGAACAGTACAAAGCAAAATTTGTTGCTAAGGGGTGCTCTCAGATTTACGGTAAAGAATACTTTTCTACGTTTTCGCCGACCACAAACCTAACGACAATCAGAATTTGAATGCAAGTCGCATCACAATATGACCTAAACTTCCATCAAATGGACGTAAAAAATGCTTATTTGAATGCCCCAATAGACTGTGAAATTTATATTACCCCTCCAGAGGGATTTATAATGAAAAATAAAAATAGCGTGTGGCGACTTAACAAGTCATTATATGGTCTAAAGCAGAGTGCTCAGTGTTGGAACACAGTGTTCCATGATTATATTATTAAACAACAATTTAGACAATGCGCTGTAAACCCCTGTTTATATACCCAACACAAAGACGATAAACTACTGATTTTGGTTTTGTGGGTCAAGGATATTTTAATCGCATCAAATTGTGACATAATGTTGACTGATGTCAAGAAAAAATTAAGTAAAAGATTCAAAATGATCGATCTTTGCAAAATATCCTGGTTTCTGGGGAGAGAATTTACTCAAAGCAAAGGACTTGTTACGATGACTCAATCGAGATACATCGACAAAATACTATTAAAATTTGGAATGGGAGAGTGCAAGAAACGCTCTGCACCGGTCGAAAATTATATTAATAAAAAGTATACACACAGTCTGAAATAATGAATGACACAATATCGCGAAATTATGGGTAGTCTTATATATTTGATGACTGCAACCAGGCCCGACATATGCTATACAGTAACGAAACTGTCACAGAGATTATCACGACCGACAATGAAGGATTTAAACAGAGCTAAACAAGTCCTACGTTATTTAAAAGGAACTAAGGAGCAGAAGTTAGTATTTTGAAAATCAAGAAATCCCCTAAAATTAGAAGGTTTTTCGGATTCAGACTGGGCAAGCGACGAGGATCGCAAGAGTGTATCTGGATATTGTTTCAGACTCTCAGAAAATGGGCCTATTATTTCATGGAAATCTAAAAAGCAACAGATTGTATCTCTCTCTACGTGTGAAGCAGAATTTATCGCGATCACACACACGACCCAGGAAGCACTCTACCTTAAAAATATCCTGAAGACTATTTTAGAGCCAGAATTGATTACAAGCCCCGTGGTAATTAATTGTGATGATCAAGCCAGTATAGTCTTAGCACAGCGCACGGATGATCAATCAAAGATCTAGGCATATGGATATAAAATGCCATTTCGTAGAAAACGAGATAGAGCTACAACGTTTTTCTCAAAACTTGTTGGTGAATTCGACTGAATATTTTTTTCTTTCACTGCCCTGTATGTATATAGATTTCTATATATTAAAAATACAGACCAGCGAAGTTCCACTTATAAGAAGGCTATTACTTTTTTGCATGAATATCAGCGGAAAACCCTAGGGATAATGCTCAGTATATAGATTTCTATATATAAAAAAAGAAGAAAAATAGTCCTGGACAAGACATTAAACTGTATCCATTTTATTTTGTATTAACACTTTAACCTACTAATACTTTTGCTTAGAAAAAAAAATCTTTGTAATTTTCCTTTTTGACGTTTGAATACAATAAAAAATGGCGTCTTTTTAAGTGCTAAAATTCTAAGATCCAAATGATTTCTAATTTTTGGTATGTCTAAGTAAATATAAAAAATATATTTATTTTTGAGCAGAACAAACACCACGGACTTCCCCATTATAAAAAATAGGGAGGATGTTGCAATAGTTTGGGCTTATAATGGGGTATATATTTAATTGCTGCCCACATCGGCAATATTTGGCACAAGGCATGGAAAGTGGGATACCCGCAGGCTCCCCTAAAGGAGGGACACTCCTGCAATTTTAAAAATTGCCTGAGTAACCCCGTCAGCATTCCCCGGTCGGGGCGCCTTAGGCAGCAAGCAATAAACTTGCCCCACCGGAAAGCCCGGTGGCAAGGCCTGGGAGGGTGGACCTCCTAGGTATTACCCAGGCGGTGCACCTCAGTCCAACAGGTGCTGGGCCGGTTCCCTGCCCCTTAACTGTTGGGCTGAGTGTCAAGTGACGAATCCTTGACTGGTACTACCCTGTCTCCCTGCAGCCGAAACCGCTAGGAGACATCCCATCATTAGAGGTTTATAATGGGGTAGATATTTATTTGCTGCCCACCTCAGCAAAATGTGGCACAAGGCCGGAAAGTGGGATACCCGCAGGCTCCCCTAAAGGAGGGACACTCCTGCAATTTTAAAAAATTGCCTGAGTAACCCCGTCGGCATTCCCCGGTCGGGGCGCCTCAGGCAGCAAGCAATAAACTTGCCCCACCGGAAAGCCCGGTGGCAAGGCCTGGGAGGGTGGACCTCCTAGGTATTACCCAGGCGGTGTACCTCAGTCTAACAGGTGCTGGGCCGGTTCCCGGCCCCTCACCTGTTGGGCTGAGTGTCAAGTGACGAATCCTTGACTGGTACTACCCTGTCTCCCTGCAGCCGAAACTGCTAGGAGACATCCCATCATAAGAGGTTTATAATGGGGTATGATCCCACAGAGTCGGACCATTCTATTTATAAACGATGCTTCTAAGAACTGACGAATCAAATTAATTCACGTTCTGCTACAAACCAATCAGGAACCAGAATTGCTTCATAAATATTAAACCTTTTCTGGAGCAATTTCACATGTTCTTTTCCGGGTTTCGACACGGTAAGAATATTTTGTTCTGTGGAACTGTCTACTACAAACAAGTCACCTACCAGGACTTGTGTGTAACAGCGAACCATCTGAAGCTCAAAGTGGCTTACACTTCTACAATATACATACATATATGTGTGATCGTTTATGTATATTCATGTGTAGTTAATTTATTTATTTGTTTATTTTCTATTGTTTTTGTTAGTTTTAAAACTATTTTGTATCGCTATCCTAGAGTAAATTTTATCTTGTGAACACAGTTATTTGCTATTTCTCTTCTACAGTTTAATATAGCAATTTTTTCACGAAGGCATAATCTACATGGGTCGTCTAGGTCCCTACACGTGGTAGCTTGTCTTATTATTTTCCATTCGACTACCGGCGAATATCCGCTTTCTTTGAGTTCCCAGTATTTATTCGCTAGTGTTATTTTTATACGGTGTTTTTTTTATTGTTGAATGTACTTTTGTGGTCATAGTATCGAATTTGGAAATCTAAGGAAGTCATGGCTACGTAATATTTCTTGTTATTCGGGTTTTCTTTCGCAAATATTGTTGCCTGATAAACTACGCTTTTGGTTAGACATTTATTTTGAACTGGGCAAAGTGTGCGGTGTCTACAGTTGCATTTATCTTGTTCGTTATTATTATTTTTATTTATAGTATGGTTGTCTTTGTCCGGGGTTGGTTTATTATTATGATTATGCCGTCATGAAAAAATTGCTATTATTTACTTTAAAGAACCCCAACATCTATTGAACTGTAGAAGAGAAATAGCAAATACCTGTTCACAAGATAAAATTTACTCTAGGATAGCGATACAAAATAGTTTTAAAACTAACAGAAATAATAGAAAATAAACAAATAAATAAATTAAATAAACATGAATATACATAAACGATCACACACATATGTGTATATATATATGTATATATATGTGTGTATATATATATATATATATATATGTACAAATATATATTTATATATAAACTAACAAAAAAACACACTAGCCTAATTTTAAAACAGATCCTTTGTCCGATAAAATGCATGCCCATTGGCTGATAGGAAGGACGCGGTGGATACTAGAAAGCTGATTGGCTAACTAAAATCTCAATAGAAGAGGAGCATATAAAACGATAAACAACCACAGAATTCGCGCACAAGCCTGAGGAGTCCTAGAGGTGATGAAACGCGGAATATTCAGTGTAGCTTAATCGCCATATATATTTTATAAATTACTATATATATATATATATATATATATATATATATATATATATATATATTCAGTGTTTAATAATTTCTAATGTTTTTAATACTCTTGGCAAGTGTTCCCGAACTAGAGCTAAGTAAATGGAGAAAAAGTCGCTGCGCGGTTGGATTCGAATATCATGACCGGCAGGAATTATCATCCCTATATGATGAATGCGTAAGCATGAAACAGTAGTGTTTGTAGGCATGAATGAATAATTATGTAATTATAAACCCTCTTTAGGGTGCGAACTAACTAAGAAAGTCCACAATCGTCTATCCAATATGCACGACTTTCGCACGTGTGTACACTATATTATCAAAATGTGTTCGTCCGAATTCAGCGTTTAATAGTTTTTAAATCCCTTTATTCTGTGGAAATTACTTGGTGGCACTGAAGTAGATGCTTAGCAAACAGGGCAAAATGTCGTATCGTGGTTGGGTCCGAATAGTATGACAGGCAGAAATTATCACCCCTACACTGGTGATTACATCTCATTAATTATTAACTGTATAGATACACATAGTATAAAGGAATAATACGCTATAGAAAAGCACACATTTATTAATTACATATTAAAAGTGTATGTCGTTCATTAAAAATCTATCTCTAATAGAACAATCATGTAAAACAAATGTATTTTTTAAATTTAATTTCATGCTCAACATCGTTTATTGAAAGATTTAATGATTGTTAATTATGCTTATTTGTTTTGTTTTTAAATTCACAGTTAACGAGCATAAAAGGGGCTTCTCTTTGCGATTGTTCCGAATAATCCACGAGATGTCTATTCACGTTATATTTAAACTTCTGCAAACTTATACACTTAGTTGAGCAGGAAACAGACGGAGACCTTAAATTGAACCAGTCAGAGGGATGAAAATATTAGAATAGAGTCTTCCCTGCATCTAAAGACCTCAGTAGTGAATGGGTTTGCTTGTGCTTGATTGATTAAACGTTTTATTGAAGAGTGGGAAAAGACTGATGAAACAGTAATTGAATAGGTTATTTATTTCGCCAGAATTCCTGGATAACAACATAACGGAAGCAATTTTCCAGCTTTAAGGCAAGCAAGAATCGTCTAGACATTTGTTGAAGTGTTTGGATAGAACGAGAACTAACCCAGCAGAGTGTTTTCTTCATTAGTATGGCTAGGATTAAATCATATCCACGCGCCTTGGGGGAGGGTCTAGCTTTATTATGATATCACGAACATGTGAAGTGTGATTTTTAGATTTACAAATGTGGGTTCTACCCACAAAGGAAATTTGTAAGAGAATGGTTTGAGAGATCTAAACTGAAATTTATAGCAACTTTTTGGTTGTTGTATAAGCGACCCCATGCTTCTTGGATTGTGGGGAGTTATTCAGTGTTTATTATTAACAACAATATTATAAATTTAAAAATAAAAATAAGGAGATCCTATTTTCTGCAATCTTGATCACTTCAGTACGCTTTTTTATGATGCAGTTTTTTAATTCTTACAATTATTTAATTCTTACAATTATTTGTATATACCTATGACTATTTGTACTTGACTTTTGGTGGACGAATGGGCGGAATACATGCTGCCTTTGCGCACTAACTGCTGCAAAAGCTGAAGTTATCCATTAGAAAGAGAGTGGCTTGCTATAGTGCTTACGTCTGTGTGCTTCAATGACTGCTTAACTCGATTTAGTTGTATCATTGGCACATTGTTCAACAGGAAGAAACGCATTAGTCCATGGTCTATCTCCGATGTGTTCCTTGACGGCTTCCCAATCAGCGTTTTTAAAGCACCTTGCTATTTTTAGCAACATCACCTGAATCTAGCGTCGAGAACTAAGTGCGATGTAAACCAATATCACAGTGTGATCAGCGTTCCCGATTTGACTATCGGCATTTGTCACACAATTCATTGGATTCTATGGTTAGAAATATATATATATATATATATATATATATATATATATATATATATATATATATATATATATATATATATATATATATATATATATACAGGGTGAACAGAAAGTCCTTGGACCATTTTTAGTTTTAAAATTAAATATTGTTAAAATCACTTTTTCTCTTTTCGAATAAAGTAAGTATTTAGTCTAACTATTGATCTAATTATTTCAACAAAGATATTAAAATAATTTTGTTTAAACTTTCAGAAAAATGAGCAAACGAGAGGCCATAATTCAGCTTCATTGCGCGGGAAGGACAAACTCAGAGATTATTAAGCTCTTGAAAGTGGCTAAATCCACCGAGTACCATGTTTTGAACATATTTAAGGAACTTGGTACATCTGAAGACCGTCCTAGGAGTGGAAGACCTCGCACTGCTCGAACAAAGAAGGTGATTAAAGCTGTCCGAGAGAGGGTAAGGAGGAACCCGAAGAGATCTGCAAGACAAATGGCTAAATACATGAATGTGAGCGTGACCTCGATGAGAACCATCGCAAAAAACGATCTCCAGTTGTCCCTCTACAAGATAAGAAAGAGACAGTACCTCACACCTGCCCAAAAGCACAAGAGACTTGAAAGAGCAACGCTTCTTCTTGAAGAACTGAAGGCTGACACGGCAGAACGAGAGATCGTTTTTTCTGATGAAAAACTCTTCACAATTGAAGCGACTGTTAACAATCAGAACGACAGAGTTTACGCAAAATCTTCAGCAGGCATTGATGACTCCGTAAGAATGATTTTCCGCCGACAAAAGCCGTCTTCCCTCATGGTGTGGGCTGCAGTCTCCAAATCTTGGAAGTCGCCTCTGATTTTCGTGGAGCAGTGGGTTAAGATCAACACAGATCGCTACATTAACGATATTTTGGTTCCAGCATTTGAAGAGATGAAGGGACACTTCAAAGATCAGCCTTTCAACTTCCAACAAGATAGAGCACTATCCCACACCTTCAGAAAAACTCAGGATTGGTGCCAACGTCATTTTCCAAGATTCTGGAGTAAGGATATGTGGCCTCCTGCATCGGCTGATTTGAATCCCATGGATTTTTCGGTGTGGTCTTTGTTGGAGGCAAAGGTCTGTTCTGTTGCTCATCCAAGTGTTGATGCTTTGAAGACATCTCTTCTGAGTGAATGGGCTAAAATACCCCAGGAAACGCTGCGTGCCTCGATTGGTAACTTCAGACAGAGAATTGAACGTCCAATCGAAAGGAAGGGACATCACATTGAAAATAAATAATTTGAATTTATTCTTGGTTTCCTAACTTATAATTTTCATTCATGTTTAATTTATATTTTTGTAATTTTTATTAATAAACCACTTTTGAATTGGTCCAAGGACTTTCTGTTCACCCTGTATAAGTGTGGCTTGCTGATCTTTACGATCATGAAGACGATTCGGTATTGAGACTGTCTGCATTAGGAAATGAGTCATAACGATACTATATACGTTGCTACCACCTGTATCTGTGTAAAAAAGCCAACTAATGTGGAGGACATTAAGATCTCCAAAACTACGCGTTAATATAAAATATTATTTCTATTTTTACTGCAAGAGGCACGGTTGATTAGGATACAGTCCTGGATCGAGAAAGAACGGTGGGTGACATATAAGTAACTACGGCAGTGTTGTAAGCACATACAAGTCAGATCATCTGATCGATGACTGTGCTATCTAGTTAAGGGGGATTATTATTAATTTCATAATTAGAAAATATTTTCATACCCGTAATTAGTAGAGAAGCTACATATACCATTTACATGCATCAAAACATATAAAACATATACTTACACAGTTTAGCTATTATCTCTGAAATTAAAACAATTCGACAAAATAAAAGGTTGTCTTTATATATTCATTTCATGACCTAGCGATATTTTTGCGGAACATTTATTTATTTATTTATTTAAGCTACAGAAATTCTTTCGACGTTGAATTTTACAAACATTTATTTTTTTATAAATTCAAATGAGAACATTTGAATTTTACAAACATTTTTTTATGAATTCAAATGAGAACATTTGAATTTTACAAACGTTTATTTTTTTTTTATAAATTCAAATGAGAACATTTGAAAACTTGAAAATGTTATGAAATAATAAAATCATTTTTATTTACTTTTTTGTTGTTGATGTTTCAAGGCATTTGAAATAGTTTTAATAAATTTTACTTACATTTATTTATAAATTGTAAATAACGCTAAAAATTAGTTTTTGTGAGAGCATTACCGTAAAGCATCAAGTACTTAAAAATGTACAAACATATTTTCGCGCTTTTTTCTGCAAATTTATCAATAATCAGAAGCTCACAGTATTAACGCCGGTGTCCCTAAGGGGTCCATCCTGGGCCCAACTCTTTTCCTGATCTACATTAATGATCTTCCAAATCACATCCTTACATCATTTGTAGACATCTATGCTGACGACACTACCATTTATGGTAGCACATCTAAGACAGTAAACGACCAAGTTCTCTCCAATTCTCTCTACTCTGATCTTGAGCACGTAGTACAATGAAGAAAGGAGTGGCTGGTTACTTTTAATGCATCTAAAACCAAGCTTTTCTCTTTACATCATCAACATTCTGAGCCACATCTGGCATCAATTGAAATTAATGGCTCTCATCTTCAGGAGGCCTCAAGTTTTGACAAGCTTCTGGGCTTGACCTTTACTCCTGATCTGAAATGGAACACGTACATCAAATCTGTTCCCAAGGCCGCTGGAAAAATGGTGGGATCTTTCTATCGATCCGGTAGATATCTCACTGCTGATGCTATTCTCTATCTATATAAGAGCCAGGTACGTCCAATAATGGAATATTGTTGCCACATCTGGGCAGGAGCTGCTAGAAAGGACTTGCCCTGCCTTGATATAGTTCAAAATAGACTTCGTAGCCTCGTAGGAGATGTCCTTTTCTCCTCCTTGCAACCTCTATCTCACAGAAGAGATGTTGCGAGTTTGTCTCTGATGTATCGTTATTTTCATGGAAGATGTTCAACTGAGCTTCAATCTATGCCCCCCTCGCCAAACTTTCACAAGAAACACTCGTCTAGCTGTACATACTGTCAATAATTCCCCCCACTCTTTATCTGTGCCTAAACCTAAACGTAGATTCCATGAACAAAGCTTCTTTCTTAGAACTGCACGCCTGTGGAATTGTCTTCCGTTTTCCTGCTTTCCGGCTGACTACAGTATGGTTGTGTTCAAGTCTAACGTAAATAAGTTCTTGACGAGCCGTTCTATATAAGTTATCAAATTTACAAAATTTTCATTACTAATGATTACTATATTGTCCAATGTCTACTGTACACTCTTTAACCCTTATCCTTGAGTGGCCGCTTGGCCTTGATAAGTGGTGATGCCTATGTAAAAAAACTCTATCAAAATTCTCTCCATCGACAAGTTATCTCTCTATGGAGATGATTCCCAAGTTTGTCTGGCTCATTAAGCTTCAGATTCAAAAAAAATCACTACAGTTGACAACGCTAATAGATTGGATAAGGAAAATGTGCAGCAAGATCACAATATAACTGACGGAATCCCCAAGGTTGTATCTCTGACGTTCAAAAGTTCAAGAGATCCATTGATTTTCGCTTTTCCTAAAGGTTTCACAAAATACTATAATCTCTTCTTTCGGAAAAGCATTTATCTTTTTCTATATCTTCGTCAACTTCACCAAGCTGACAATCATAATTATCATAAAGCAGATTTTACGGCATAAGAAAAGCGTATTTATATGAAAGATCGTGAACTTGTTTAAGTCCCCCAAATATTTCCTAAATCAACCTGTATATGACAGTATTTCCCGTCTTAACTCAGTATCAAACCCTAGCGCTGCATCAGTCAATCCTTTACCATTCACTCGTTTCTGTTTTGCGGACACGACTTTTTTCTATAGAGTTGGTATTATAGGAAAAGTAAATCAATGAATTGTGTTGTTTCTGAAAAAACTCATTTTGTCATTAAGTAATTCCACACCGTCCAAAAAATGGACGATTTTGCTAAAAAATTTTTGGAAATGGTGAAATTTGAACAAAGTCAACAATTACAACTTGAAAAAAAGGTCCAGAGAAGAGGATTTCGCAATGCAGAAACAAACGAAGTGAAACAATTAAATTCAATAAAATATTTCGAGGAAAAACAAGAAGAGAAAAGAAAGAAATGAACGAAAAATATTGGAAAAGCAATTAGATTTAATTAAATTCTTCGAGGAAAAACAGGAAAGTGAAAGGATAGTAATGAATGAACAAATATTGGAATTGATAAAAAATACATTTAGAACAACAAAACCAGTCAGATAAAAAATGGATTTGATAACGCAAGTTTTGATGAATAAGGACAGTGGAGAAGAAACCAGCGCGGCTTTTTCCCAAAATGCGATCTGGTCAGTTATTGATACATTTCACTATGCTTCTGAGGAAGACATAACGTTTGAGGTATATTACAGAATATTTGAAGATATTTTTTAAATTGATTGCAAATCATGGACGGATCAAAAGAATGTTCGTTTATTGCTACGGAAGTTATGTACATTCGAACATAACAAATTCCTGGACTATATTTTACCAAGAAAAACCAACGAATTGTCGTTTGACGAGACAGTCAAACTGTTAATGGAGTTACACTGTCCAAAAAAGACGCCTTTTTCATAAAAGATAGAAATGCATAAATCTTACACGTAAGGAGAGTCAGGACTATACGACTTTTGCGTCTATAGTTAATAAGCACTGTGACGATGTCAAATTGTCGTCATTAACGGCGGACAATTTCAAATGCTTAATATTCACGCAAGGTTTGATAGCCACAAAAGACGCCGATATAAGACGTCGTGGTCTAAATAAATTCGAATTAGAACCTGATCTGACGCTTCAGAAACTGGCTGAAGATTGTCAGCGGTTCGTTGCAATGAAGCAACATTTCCGAAACATAGAAGGAGCAGGTATCGCCCAAATTAAAAAAATACGCTTCAAAAATAAAGGACACCCGCCCGCCTACAATTACCAACAAAGAGACAAAAGGAACTCTTCACAAAATTATCAGGATAGACAAATCCTAGGACTCCTGGTAGCAAATGTGGAGGATCTCATGGGTACAATGCATGTCAGTACTAAAGGAAAATAACATGTGATCTATGCAAGCGAGCAGGGCACAAGGCCTCATATTGCAGAGCGAAAGCATAAAAAATGAGCTACGTAAAAACTGCAAAAATGGACCCTTCACCAAGAGATAACATAAGAAAATATGTTACGGTGAGAATTAGAAATAAAGAAGTAAAACTGCAGCTCGATTGAGGGTCGGATTTATTAATTATAAATTTTCACACGTAGAAGAGAATAGGAAAGAGCATGGCGACAAAGACGAATAAAGTCGCAAGATCGGTAAATGGTGAAAAAATAAATTTTGAGGGTGAGCTATCAATGTGTCACTAAAAAGAACGACGAAAAGCTAAAAGTTTTCGTTCTAAGGAACGCAACGAACTTATTCGGGACCGATTGGATTCAGGAATTTGAATTATGGGACTCGCCAATGAGTGATTTTTGTCACAAAGTCGAAAACCTAAAGGCTGAAGCCGACAAACTCCAAAAAGGATATCAAAGAATCTTTCCCAAGTGTTTTCTCTGAAAAGTTTTGATGCTGCACAAAAATAAAGGCGAGATTCGAATTGCGTGACGAAGAAAACTAGTATTTAAAAAAAAGCCACGGAGCGTACCTTCACTTCTAGGAAAAATTGAAAAATAATTGGAAAGACTAGTTAACAGTGAGATTTTGGCCCCTATTAACTATAGTGAGTTGGCAGCTCCCACCGTATACGTGAAAAAAATCTAAAGAGATTAGGGTATGCGCGGAGATCTCGACCAGATTGAATGCGGCGCTCAAGAATTATTACTACCCATTACCAAACACAAACGAAATATTCGCTAAATTAAATGCCGGAATTTTTTTTTCCAAAATAGACTTAAACGAAGCGTACCTACAAATACCAGTAGAGGAAGATAGCTCGAGACTTTTGTGTATTTCAACGCACAAAGGACTTTATAAATTCAATAGATTAACATTTGGTATAAAAGTAGCACCTGTAATTTCCCGACAGGTAATTGATACTTTGATTAGCGGTTTAGATTTCGCAATAGGCTATCTCGACGATATTCTTATGCGTAATCAAAATGTTGAAATGTATTTCAAGTGTTTGACAAAATAAAAGATCACGGTTTCACATTGAAGGAAGCTAAATGCGATTTCGTTTTGAAACGAACTAAATACCTGGGTCATATAATAGGTAAAAACGGGAGAGAATCCTATCCAGATAGGGTCCACAGCTATAAAAGACATGCCAGAACCTCATAATATAACTACATTGCAGATTTTTTTAGGGCTCGCGAACTATTACTATACATGTATTAATTTCGTGCGACATTGAATGTATTATTAAAAAGGGGGCTGGACGCCAGAGTGCCAGGCAGCGTAAAAGAAATTAAACGAAACGAGTAATAAGAAATTAATGTCAGATTTATCCCTAACTCATTTCAATCCAAACCAAGAGATTATTGTCGCAACTGACACAAGTTCTTATGGGATCGGGGTGTGCATTTTACACAAGATGCCCGATGGGTTCACTAAGCAGGGTCAAGAACTGCCTGCTGAGAAGAATTACTCCCAAATCGAAGAGGAAGTACTGGGGATCATATTTTGTGTTACAAGACTGACTTTTACACAGTCGTAAATTTAAATTACAAACTGACCATAAGCCGCTTATAACCATATTTGACTCTAAAAAAGGTCTGCCAACTTACACAGCCAACAGACTGCAAAGATGGGGAACCATTCTACTGAATTTCGATTTCAGTATGGAATTTCTTACATCTGCGAAGTTAAGTCAGGCAGGCTGATTGTCGCGATTGATCCCGAAATCAGGGAAACCGCTGGAAGACACAGTAATAGCGTCACTACAAAGTGAAAACGACTATAGACATATACTATACAACACGATCAAGGAACTACCAGTCACTATGGAGGATATAATAAGGGAGGCTGGAGAAGATTGTTTCATCAAAGAAACGAAACACTAAATCAAATGAATCGGCATCGGAAGCTTATGCTATATGCAAAGAGGTACTGTTGCACAGAGAAAGACTAGTAATCTCAGCTATACTACAATAGAAAATTCTAAAGGATTTCCATACGAAGTACCCTGGGGCTACGCGAATGAAGATCCTCATGAGGTCCTAAGTTTACTGGAAGAATATGGACACTGATATAAAAGGCACGATAAAGTCGTGTAAGAGATGCGAATTGGCTGCAAAAGCGCTCCGAATACAATTTAGCCTATGGCCTAAAGCGGACCACCTATGGCAAAGAATACACGTAGATTACGCTGGCCCACTGGATGCAAACTATTATTTAATAGTGGTAGGCAGTTTTTCAAAATGACCTGAGGTATTTAACTAGGTTTGGTGTGGTTCATTGTCTAGTGGCAGACAATGGCACACAATTCACTTCAGCAGATTTTAAAAGTTTCTGCGAGGATTTCCAGGTTAACCACATAACGACGCCAACCTATCATCCCCGATCGAACTGTCAGGCAGTGAGATTTGTAGACACACTGAAAAGAGCCCTGAAGAAGGCTAAAGGAATTCTTTCAGAAAAGGCGCTACAACATTTTTTACAAGTTTACCGAATTACATCAAATGAAGACACTCCATGGAAGTTAATGTTCGCGAGGAAAATTAGGCCGGTCTTTAAAAAACTCTTGCCCAAACAGGTAAAACCGCCAAATACTATAGTTCCTAAAAAAGGTATTTACCTGGTGAAAATGTATTTTTGCAGATACACAAAAATAATAGTACGATGTGGGAACTAGGAAAGGTCCAGGAAAAGATCGGGTCGGTGGTCACGTGTTTTTACTGGTAATATAATGCAAGTTTACTTTTAAGGTTGTCAATAACTTGCAATTATATTTGATAAGAGACACGCACGTTCTCGAATTACATTGAGAAAAGCAGCACCATGTGTTATTATATCAATCACGAATAAAATATTTTCGTTTCCCTTTCGTTTACCTGCTCAATTCTATTTTGTAATTTTGAACGTTGCATGTAATTCAGTGGCCAGTAGGAAAGGTCTGTTCATTTCTCATAAAATCCATCTGATCAATATTCTCAATCTCTCGTAAATGCCGATAAGATAACAATATTTGGTCGAGTAGAACATCATTGCACAGATAAAAATATAGCAGCAAACTCAATTTAAAACATGAAAACGTAGAATTATATGCTTAAGTGTTATTGTCTTATTTTTTGTAACCAGGAGCCTGTGTTTACATACGTGAAGAGAGTATTCATTCCATTAAATAGTAATTATATTAAAAAAAGTCTTCATCCGACTAATTTGAGTTTGCTTTAAAGAAAAAGGCGCCAGCAAAAGATTGAAATAAAACTGTTGGCTCTAAGTTTTTGCTTCAGCCAATGAATGGGATGGTTTGTCACACATACAAAATAGATTCAACGATGACCGGCATTTGTATAAGAAGCAACATCGATATTTATTGCACCACTTGTCCACTTATGTCTGCAAATGTGTTATTGGTTCGCTTTAAAATGCCTTCTTACTTATTTATGCATATCAGTATAATAATGTTAACACAATCACACCTCATCTCTGGTAACTGGACTATATATATATATATATATATATATATATATATATATATATATATATATAACACCTCTTTCCTTCTAAAATTATCAAGTCTCTTTTTGGAGATCGAGAGTGCAGTTAATATATTGATTGTATTTTATCAGTTTAGAGGTTACGAGATGATTGGCATTTATCGATTAACAACACACAGGGATTATTCGATTGATCTTGAATTCCATGGAAGTAGAAGTCATATCAATAATCCAGAATCAGTCACGAAAATTAGCATTATGTTCGGGTTTTTAATAATATAAGAAGCAAAGAGAAAAAAGAAGGAAAGAGAGCGTATGAAAGAGTTGGGAAGTAAATAGGTGCATGAGAGACAAAAGACAATATATATTGAAAAAAAGAGAGAGAAAGAGAGAAAATATAAAAACGCCTATTATTTCATGTATATAATAATCTACATGTTCTTTTTGTAGTTAATCTATGCATTACACTTTGAGAAATGGCAAATGCGATTGTTGTTTCGAATATAATTATTAAAATATATTATTTCGTAATAGCGTGAAAAAAACATTAGTAGTAATTTTGAAATGTAGTATTTCCTCACCGTAGTTACAATTCAGCGAAAGGTTACGTATGAAAATAAATCAAGACTGTTACTTCAAATGTGAATTAATTATTTGTATTGAACTAGATAGCACAGTACTTTTGGAGCATTTATCAGTACCTATTAAATCATCCTATATGGGCGAGTTCTAGATTAAAATAAAAATGGCAGAATGTAAATAAACTCATCTTTGCTGCTGGTTACTGTTTTTCCTGTTCAAAGATCTGCTTTTGCACTATCCAGAAAAATATCAGTTGATCACAACATATTTGTCGATGAAATGTTTTTATCATTCCGAAGAATTTTTGCAGGTTTATTAGTCTCTATATATTTGCTATGTATATATGACAATATATACTTTTTGGGGGGTAATTGCGCCAAGTCCGGGGTAATTGCACCAACTAGCAGAACGTGCTCTTTTAGCAACAATGCAAATAAAGAAAACGTTTTTACTTGGCGCAATTAAGGTACGAGATATATATATATATATATGATAAAAATAATGGAAATAGTATTCCGACAAAATAGAGAAAATAAAAAGGAACAAACCGTATTATGTGTTCATCAACGTTTCGTCTTTATTTCGAGACTTCCTCTGGATAAATGAGATTAAGAAACCAAAAAATATACCAGTACAAAATATTTGAAAATGTTTCACGTGCACAGTGTGACGCAGTTCTATTTCAGAGAAACGGAAAAATGATGTTGGAAATTCAAAAAAAGGAGGGGGAGGGCTGGCGCTGTTAAAGAGAAGGAAATTTTAGTGACGTCATATAGTCGTTAATGTAATTTTAAAACTATGAACGCAAGTTTATATTCTTATTGGGAAAAAAGATATATCTGTTGAAATTTAAATATAAGTTTGTAACAGAAATGAAATGAGTATTTTTTATGTAATTTATTGATTGAGATTATGTGTTTATTATTACAGGGGATGCTGAATGGTGTGAGAAAGTTAACCTGTGTCCACAGTTAAATAATGTCCTTTTAATAAAAGTTTACTTATTAGTGGCGCTATGTTATAGACACCTCCACGTTGTTTAATAGTGCTTGAAATTGCGATAAGCGCAGATTCAAGAAGTCTCCGGCGCGGTTTATTTGCAATAAATTTAACCACTTTTGTTTGTTTAAAGTCAAAGGTGTGGTATTGTTGCAATGAATGAGATAATAATGCACTTAGAGAATTGCTATTTTTTATATCTTTTTTGTGTTCATTGAGCCTTTTTTTCCCCATTTACGCTGAGTTTCACCAACGTATTTATGATGGCAATTATGGCACAGAATAGTGCATATACCTCCATCGGAAACTGGTTTGTTATAGAGATCTTTCGTAGTTTTTAATATATGTCTTATGGTTAGTGATGTGGTTTGTACGATAGGAATTTTTAGTTTGTTTAGTGTGTTATAGATTATTGCATTATTGGTGTGTGTAGGTAAAAGAAGATGTCTGTTTATGAGAGAAAGGTCTGGTGTGTATGATTTTTTATTATTATTTATTCTGGAAAATATTTGTGTGGCTTTTCTCTTAACATTCAATATGAAATATGTCGGATATTGCAAGGTTTTCAAAATGTTTGTAAGGTATTTTAATTCTTTGTCCAGATATTCAGGACTGCAAATTCTGAAAGCGCGTAAGAAGAAACCAATTATCATCCCTGTTCTTATTTTATTGTTATGGTGTGAATAGAAATGTATGTAATCGTTTTTGTGTGTAGGTTTGAACTTTGAAGGATAGTGTATTATTGGATTTTATTATAAGTATGTCAAGAAAAGGTAATGAGTTATTGTTTTCTGTTTCATAGGTAAACTTTATGGAAGGTTCGACTGAGTTTAATTTGTCTCTAATGATATTTATGCGCGTATTTTCACGAAGAAAAATTAAGATGTCGTCAATGTATCTGAAATACTCTGTGTTTGGAGGTAATCTGAATTTAAAAGGACCGGATTCTAGGAATTCTAAGAAAAGGCAAGCTAATACTCCACTAGGAAGACCAAAATTTTGTTTATATAAATTTTTATTGAAGTGAAAGTAAGTCATGTTAGTTATAAGTCTAATGATTTTTATAAGAGTGTCGGGAGGAAAAGGTAAGCTAATGTTAGATTTTTTTAAATGTTTAAGGAGTAAATTCAAGCATTTTTTAATGGGGGGCATTAGTATATAATGATGTTATATCTAAGCTGTGTATAGTTTTGTTTTGTACGTTAATGTTTTTTTATTTTGTTCAGTAAATCTTCGGAGTTCTTTATGTGGGAGGTGCTGACAGTGTCTAGTATTTCAAATAAACCGCGCCGGAGACTTCTTGAATCTGCGCTTATCGCAATTTCAAGCACTATTAAACAACGTGGAGGTTTCTATAACATAGCGCCACTAATAAGTAAACTTTTATTAAAAGAACATTATTTAACTGTGGACACAGGTTAACTTTCTCACACCATTCAGCACCCCCTGTAATAATTAACACATAATCTCAATCAATAAATTACATAAAAAACACGCATTTCATTTCTGATACAAACTTCTTATATGTCCCTCAGTCCTCATTTTTTAAATGAGTGATTTTTCGGACAAAGGGAGAAGAAGAAGATGTTTTCTAGGTTGGCAGTATTTTTGCGAACAGTTGGCTGAGATGGCGGAAATTTTCTGTTTCTATGTCTATCCTTGTAGCCATGTCACTAGTAAGGGTGCTGGAGGTAAACGTTTTGTCTGGGCTGACGTTATCCGCCTGATAGTCAGGGACCCGAACCTTGGATTAACCACTAAGGAGGCTGTCCTATCAGCAGGTGCAAAGTACTGGGGCTGCTGTATTGCCATTTGGTGAATGGATTCTGGACCATGCAGTAGCTTCTGGTGGGGCCTCTCGATGCCATACTAGTGGGTAATTGTTACGGCTTTACCTTATCATTAGCTACAAAAAAAAATTCTTCGTTTCTTTTTCTCTCTTAATTTCCCCTCTCTGTAGTGCTCTAAGTAAATCTGTCGACCTAGTCCACGAATTCCTAAATTTCATCATGACAAGTTTCAAGAAAAAATACACGATTAAACCCGGTTCTCCAACTTCCAACGTAGACCCCTACTACCATGTCTCCTTCTCCAACATCAGGGGTCTTCGTTCTAACCTTCCAGAGGTTGAAACCCAATTACAGGAGACTAAACCAGACCTTTTATTTTTAAGTGAAACTGGCATTGGACAGGCTATTTCCCTAGATGAGTTTGCAATTTCAGGATACTCTAACTTAACTTCTAAATCTGACCCCCAAGATCGCCATGGGCATGGAATATGTGCCTATATTAGGGATAGCTTTCCATGTGGTAGGGACATCTCCAGGGAAGATCCTAACTTACCCTATATGTGCTTCCGGGTTGCTTTAGCTCACACTACTGCATTTATATTTACTCTCTATCGCCCCCACAACAGCGGAGTTACTATATTTCAAAGCATATCTGAGAAAATTGACCAAGTCCTTTCTACTTATCCTTCAGCTAACATTCACATATGTGGAGACTTCAATGTTCACAACGTCGAATGGTTGACCCACTCAAACAAGACCGATGATGAGGGGAGGTTCTGTCATGATTTCTCCATTGCCTATGACCTCACTCAGATTGTTCAGGAACCTACCCGTGTGCCCGATAATGACGGCCAGTATGCGAGCCTACTAGACCTTTTTCTCACAACTTGCCCTGAACTATGTTCAGTTTCTGTTCTGTCGCTTCTTGGATCTTCCGACCACTCTGTTGTATCAATTAAGATAAAAATGAAATGTAATAAGTCCCCAGACGTACCTCTTCATCGTACAGTATATCGATACACTAAGGCTGACTGGGATAGCTTCCGTACATTTATATCTGATCTACCTCTGCATTCCATGTTTAAAAAGGATGTGTCCTCTATAGTATTAGACCTAACTGAATGGTTAATTGTAGGTATTGACCATTTCATACCCTCTAAAAAGTTTCAGCAAAAACCTAACAGTCAGCCATGGTTCTCTCCAGAATGTGCTGCTGCCATTGCGCACAGAAATCACTTTTTCCACTGCTTCAAACGTAATAGATGTATGGAAACTAAAGCCGTTTTCAGGACTGCCAGCAACCATTGTAAGAAAGTAATAAGGAACGCAAGAGTGTTGTATGCTCAATCTGTTAAGTCCAAAGTAGCTGAGCAGCGGCTTGGTTCCCACCAGTTTTGGCAAATAGCAAACAGAATCCTGAACAGAAACGTGTGCTCCATCCCAACTATCATCAATGGACCTGAGGTAATCTCGTCAGCATCAGACAAAGCCAAACTCTTTGTCAAGAACTTTGCAGCTAATTCTACCCTTTGCGACCAAGACCGCCAACCCCCAATATTTCCTCCTGTATCAGAAAACACGCTATGTGATATACGTATATCTGTACGTGATGTTGCCAAGCTAATCAAAAACCTTGATTCCCGTAAAGCAACTGGCCCTGATGGTATTCCAGTTATAGTACTCAAAAAACTTCAACCTGAATTAGCGCCCATACTTACAAAACTGTTTAAACGTTGTCTTAAGGAGAATAGTTTCCTATCTCCCTGGAAAATCTCATCAGTATGCCCTGTATTTAAGAATTCAGGTGATCGCTCATCCCCCTCTCAGTACAGGCCAATAAGTCTCCTGTGCGTCATGAGAAAGTTGCTAGAATCTGTGTTAAATACAGAAGTAATCAAACATCTCAACAAAAATAACCTTCTTAGTGACACTCAATATGGTTTCCGTTCTGCTAGATCTACAGCAGATGTCCTTACAGTTACATCGCATAGGATTAGCAAATCTCTCGACGGTGGCAATCTTTCTAGGGCAATTGCTCTTGACATATCTAAAGCCTTTGATAGGGTATGGCATAAATGTTTACTTCATAAGATCGCTAGCTATGGTATAGCTGGAAAAGTCTTCTCAATTATTAAATCATTTCTTTCTGATAGGTTCATAAGAGTAGTAGTTGAGGGGCAAAAATCAGAAGCTCACCGTATTAATGCCGGTGTCCCTCAGGGATCCATCCTGGGCCCAACTCTTTTCCTGATCTACATTAATGATCTTCCAAATCATATCCTTACATCATTTGTAGACATTTATGCTGACGACACTACCATTTATGGTACCACATCTAAGACAGTAAACGACCAAGTTCTCTCCAATTCTCTCTCCTCTGATCTTGAGCACGTAGTACAATGGGGAAAGGAGTGGCTGGTTACTTTTAATGCATCTAAAACCAAGCTTTTCTCTTTACATCATCAACATTCTAATTCACATTTGTCATCAATTGAAATGAATGGCTCTCGTCTTCAGGAGGCCTCAAGTTTTGACAAGCTTCTGGGCTTGACCATTACTCCTGATCTTAAATGGAACACGTATATCAAATCTGTTGCCAAGGCCGCTGGAAAAATGGTGGGATCTTTCTATCGATCCAGTAGATATCTCACTGCTGATGCTATTCTCTACCTATATAAGAGCCAGGTACGTCCAAGGATGGAATACTGTTGCCACATCTGGGCAGGAGCTGCTAGAAAGGACATGTCCTGCCTTGATAGAGTTCAAAATAGACTTCGTAGCCTCGTAGGAGATGTCCTTTTCTCCTCCTTGCAACCTCTATCTCACAGAAGAGATGTTGCGAGTTTGTCTCTGATGTATCGTTATTTTCATGGAAAGTGTTCAACTGAGCTTCAATCTATAGTCCCCCCTCGCCAAACTTTCACAAGAAACACTCGTCTAGCTGTAAACACTGTCAATAATTCCCCCCACTCTTTATCTGTGCCTAAACCTAAACGTAGATTCCATGAACAAAGCTTCTTTCTTAGAACTGCACGCCTGTGGAATTGTCTTCCGTTTTCCTGCTTTCCGGTTGACTACAATATGGTTGTGTTCAAGTCTAAAGTAAATAAGTTCTTGATGAGCCGTTCCATATAAGTTATTAAATTTACCAAATTTTCATTACTAATGATTACTATATTGACCAATTTCTACTGTACACTCTTTAACCCTTATCCTTGAGTGGCCTCTGGGCCTTGATAATGTGGTGATACCTTTGTAAAAAAAAAAAAAAAAACAAACTTATATTTGAATTTCAACAGATATATCTATCTCCCCAATAAGAATATAAACTTGCGTTCATAGTTTTAAAATTACATTAACGACTATATGACGTCATTAAAATTTCCTTCTCTTTAACAGCGCCAGCCCCCCCTCCTTTTTTGAATTTCCAACATCATTTTTCCGTTTCTCTGAAATAGAACTGCGTCACACTGTGCACGTGAAACATTTTCAAATATTTTGTACTGGTATATTTTTTGGTTTCTTTATCTCATTCATCCAGAGGAAGTCTCGAAATAAAGACTAAACGTTGATGAACACATAATAGGGTTTGTTCCTTTTTATTTTCTCTCTCTCTCTCTCTCTCTATATATATATATATATATATGTATATATATATGTGTGTGTGTCTATGTGTGTGTATATATATATGTGTGTGTGTGTATATGTACATATATATATGTGTGTGTATATGTATATATCATACTTTGAGGTAATTGCGCCAAATCAGTTATATATCTACTATTATCGATTCTCCTTCTACTACGTTATATATATATATATATATATATATATATATATATATATATATATATATATATATACACTAGTGAGCAAAACATGGACCAAACAAATTTTATTGCACTAAAAGCTACATTGAACAAAGAACAATTTAACAAGGAAACTTAAACGAGACTAATAACACAGAATAAGACATTTATTTTTTATAAATGCTTAGGATAGAATCGCATTCCCTTTTGATATCTTTAAAAGATCAACCCTTTTAGACATGCTCTCAACCAAAGTGGAACACTGTGAACAAGAGATGCTATTCCATTCGCTTTGCACAGTTCCCACAGTTTGCCATTGTTCGAAAAAGTTCTTCCAACCAATGCAAATATATTATGGACCTAATATTCTCGATTGGGTTTAAATCAGCGCCTTGACCTGTCTAAAATATCACATCAATTGAATTAGCAGAAAACCATTTTTGTGACTTTAGTAATGTCTAGGGTGATTATCAGGTTGAAAAATAATGTTCTGGGATATTCCCAGCTTCTGGAGACTTAGTAACAGCCCTGATTCTAATATTCGAATGTATTCCTTTGCATTGATTGACTTCTCACGTCTAATAAGTTCCCAAACTCCTGCTGCAGTAAAAGTTCCCCGATACCATTATCCTTCCATTCCCGTGTTTATCTGTCGTTTTTATGCAACTTGTCGAAAATCTTTCTCCAGGTCTTCGATTGCACCGTCTGAAAGCATCGGGAGCATCGGGAGCATCAATAACAAATCAAAATCTTGATTAATCTAACCAAACAACATTCCTGAACCAGTCTGTATCTTTCTTGCCATAACAAGAGAAATATATCATTCTACCATTGATGTTCCTCTTAGATAAAAATGGCTTATTTGCACACCTTTTAGAAGAAAATCCCATTTATTTCATTCGTCTTGATATTGTATATTTAGAAAGAGAATTTCCAGCCCCTGTTTTGAATTTTTTGCTATGGTCACCATAATTTTTCTTTCAATCCTTCAAAACAGTTAATTTAAGCCTGTGGTCATCCTTCAAAGTGGATGCTCTAGGGCGGCCAGGTCCAGATTTATCTTTTACCAAGCGTTTGACTTTGCACCTTTTACCTATTCGATTCACTTCAGAAAGAGATGTTTTCACATTTTCTTTTTTTTTTTTCATATCAAAAAGCTGCTTTTAAGTCATTTTGGACTGCCTTAATCCCGTAATTCGGTGTTTTATATCCTCGCCAAGATGTGGTTTTACCATTTTAGGATCTTTTTCCACTTATAATTATATGCTATAATACTGATGATCTGTAAAATAGGAATTTTCCTTAAAGTTAACAAAAATTTATGGAAAAATAATGAAAAATCTATTTCTTCCTTCTTTCACTCTTGGCCTATTTTATGTTCATGAGAATAATATATGTTTAATAAGAGTATATATATATATGTTGAATATGAAAACTAGTGGCTACACATATGCAAATATGTTTTAGTGACCGCCCTGCTAGGGAAAATCACATCATCAGGCCAAGAATATCTCCGAAGATGATGTGATTTTCCCTAGCAGGGTGGGCACTGAAACATATTTACATATGTGTAGGCACTAGTTTTCATATTCAACATATTCATATTACTCTGTCTAAATATTGATCACTCTTTGGTAGACACATTTTTTTTTGTTTAAATAACTAAACAATACAACCAATATATATATATATACATATATATATATATATATATATATATATATAGAGAGAGAGAGAGTTTATCACAAAAGTGAGTACACCCCTGACATTTCTCCAAATATTTAAATATATCTCTCCATGAGACAACACTTAAAAATGATTTTTGACCCAATGAAAAGTAGTAAGTCTTCAGCATATATAACACAGTTAATTTATTTTCCCCTTCAAAATAACACAAAATATAGCCATTAAAAGATAAATCCCCTGCAACAAAAGTGAATACACCCCTTACAAAAATTTGTCAATATTAACATACAACATGTTAACTCTCAATATTTTGTTTAGCCACCATCATTGTTAAAAACCCCCTTTACTTTCCTGGGCATGGAGTTTACCAGAACTTCATATAAAGCCACTGAAATGCTCTTCCACTCTTCAATAGCGACGTCGCGGAGTTGGCGGATATTTGAGACTTTGTGCACCTTCACCTTTGCTTGAGGATGCCCCAAAGGTGTTCTATTGAGTTCAAGTCTGGAGACGTGCTGGGCTAGTTCATCAACTTTAATCTCAGCCTCTTCTGTAAAGCAGTGGTTGTCTTGATATGTGTTTTGGTAATGACCCAAAACACACTGGAATACTGCTCTATGATCCAGTTTCTGGAGAGAGGAATCATGTTCTGCTGCAGTATTTGACATTACATGTTGGAGTTCATGTTTCCCTCAATGAAATGTACCTCTCCAATACCTGCAGCACTCTTGCAATCCCAGGCCACTAGTTTTCATATTCAACATATATATATATATATATATATATATATATATATATATATATATATATATATATACTCATATTCAACATATATTATTCTCATGAACATAAAATAGGCCAAGAGTGAAAGAAGGAAGAAATAGATTTTTCATTATTTTTCCATAATTTTTTGTTAACTTTAAGGAAAATTCCTATTTTACAGATCATCAGTATTATAGCATATAATTATAAGTGGAAAAAGATCCTAAAATGGTAAGACCACATCTTGGCGAGGATATAAAACACCGAATTACGGGATTTGACTGTAGTTATGCCACACTTATCTTTGTACTCCTCAACTGGTCGCCACCACACATGCTTAAGGCCATCAGAAGCAAACAAATTAAATTTCGTTTCATCAGATCATGATACGGGGAGATGTCAATTAAGTATTTCTTAGTGGCGAGGATAGTGCTGCGATACGTTTGTGAATGAATTCATTCAGTCGATAATTATATTTTAAAAACAATATATATGCCGCTCCCCATTTGGGGGTATCGATTTAGTAAAAGGGAAAATTATTCCCACATCGCATTTAGGTAAAAATGCGCTTTCGTATGAATAACTGAATTCATTCAAAAACGTATCGCAAAAACAAAAACAAATACATAACATCTACGTAAATCGCGATATATCCAAGCAGTCGTGCGAGATAGTCTAGTGGTAGAATTTTAGGCTTCTTTTCATGGTGTCTTGATTTCGAATTTCGCTAGTTTCAGCTACTTTGTTGAGTCGTAGACGACGAAACACGTGTCAGTGAATGATTATATATATATATATATCATTATATGTAAATATAATTATATATATATCATTATATGTACATATATATGCACACAACAACTAGTAAATAAGAATTACGAACACCAGTGTTTCATGCTTACGCAATCATTAGTGTAGGGTAACAATTCCTGCCGGTAATATAAGATGATTGGGAATACGAAAAACTAAATATCATTACAAATCAAGGCCTGGAAAAGTCATGAATAACACAGAAAAATGCGAGCATGTAAAGTAATGTTGTTAAGATTAAACTTAGAAAAGCAAAAAGACTAGTTGTAAAAACTGGAAAAGGACAAAAATAAAAGATTCTAGTAAAACATATAATAAATTTATAACTTAAAATATTAATGCGTTAAGCATTTTTTACAAAATTTTATTCATATCATCAATTGTTAATGCTGCAATATTTTAAGTTATGAATTCATATTTTTTACTAAAATATAATGTCTATTACTTTTCCAGTTAAAAAAAAAAAACTAGTTTTTTTCTCCTCTTCTAAGTTAAATTTTAACTATATTAATTTCCATGTTCGCGTTGTTCTGTGTAATTAAAAATAGCCAAGCAAACATTCGTCTAAAGGGAGCAGGTCTTTAATTCATGTGAAATGTTATCTGTGCGTATACTAAGAACTAGCTCGCCATCACAATTTTATAAGATCCTCACAAGTAAAGATTTGTTTAAGATATGGAAATTACCTAACAAGTAAAAATTTGTATAACATATGTGAAGTATCTCACAAGTAAAGATTTGTATAAGATATATGAAGTACCTCACGAGTAAAGAATTGTATAAGATATGTGAAGTACCTCACAAGTAAAGAATTGCATACGATATGTGAAGTACCCCACGAGTAAAGAATTGTATAAGATATGTGAAGTACCTCACAAGTAAAGAATTGTATAATATATGTGAAGTACCTCACGAGTAAATATGTGTAGAAGATATGTGAAGTACCTCACGAGTAAAGATTTGTATAAACATGTGAAGTACCTCGCAAGTAAAGATTTGTATATGTGAAGTACTTTTAAATTCACTACACACAGTTTTATGATGACTACGGAAAGATTGTCGTTTGTTTATTCGTGAACGAACGGATATCGTTCGTTCACGAATTCGTTTCCGAGAATGAATTTATCTTTCATGTAAACTTTGTCGACGACATCGAAGTTTGGTTCGTATTTCTCCTACGCCGTAACGCTCACTTATTCCCCAAGGCTCTAGCCGTCTTGTTTCTTTTCTCTCTCTCTCTCTCTCTCTCTCTCTCTCTCTCTCTCTCTCTCTCTCTCTCTCAGTCATTACTGATCGTACAATTGCACGCGAAGAACGAGAACAGACATGAAAAACTCAGTATAAACTCTTTCCAAGGTGAGCTGCAACTCACCCCGTATCTGCTCTCTTTTCCCCTGTCTTAAACAAGTTCTTTTTCTCGCTGATTCGTCCCTTTAATATCGCCTGATATGCAAATTAATGTCACGTTGGAAAAGAACATCCATTTACAAAATTATGCGTCTCTTTTTACTTCTTCTCTCCCAAGCCCTGTCACCTGATCGGCTAAATAGAGGCGCGATCGCTTTCACGAATAATACCTTTTATTACAAAATTTAAAAAACACGAAATTCATACTGATTCGCGATGTTAATTTTTCGTTTTCTCATAACTTCCTTGAAACGTGAACAATCGCAAAAGACACAGCGATATCTTTCCTATTTGATCATCGCTAAATAATTCTGAGATGGCTTATCTTTAGAGCATCTTATTGATTACCAAAATGACTTTAAAAAGAAAAACGTGTAAGTTTTTTAGCTTAGAAAATGATGTGCGTTACGAACATGAGAATGCAAGCAACATTTTTTCCTTCTCTATTTTTTCGATTTTCGATTTTCTAGTCCTTCTTTTTAACTCCTTCATTTATTTGATAGCGTAAATATACTAAACTATTGTGCTTACATAAAGTAAACTCGAATGCTATTATGCCTCTGTGAAGTAGCAAAAGAATATATTTTAAATGAACGTGTTATATCAACGGTTAAAACAAATGAAAAAGATTGATCGTTTTGAAACGGTTAACAAGTCTATATAGAAAAGAACGAATAAAACTAGGAACTGAACGACGAATATCAGCGTTCTTATTAGCAATACAAACAAGTTTGAACATGTAAAGAAATGAGAACAGCAAGAATTACAGCCCAACTAAGAAACACGACTAAAATACAAAACTACTTTCAGCAACATCTCCCTGTTTGCAAACACAAACTCACACACACACACACACACACACACACACACACACACACACACACACACACACACACACACACACACACACACACACACACACAATGGAACTTTGAATTTCCGTGTTAAAATTTCGAAATATCCCCAGGGATTAATGCTTTTACAGTATCTTTTTCATCTTAGAAAAATGTTAATATACACGTCTTGTTTTTTTTACTCTTTCTTACAAAAGCAGCTTTGTTCAACTGAGTGTCTGTTAATGGTTATTCATACAAAATATTTCTAATATTCATGTTTTTCTTTGTTTTTCTCGTTCACCATTTGAGCTTCAGTTATTACATTTCCAAACATGGCAGCGTCGTCAAAAATATCCTGCATCCAGCCAAAAGTAACATCACGTTTGATACGAAGTTGTTTCGTATAGCACAACTTTGTCGACCGACGTCGTAGATTTAATGTCATACGGAGTGGTAATGACAGGTGATGAAATAGTTCATGGCTGAACTGCATTAATATAAAATTAACACTAATTATATTATAATAGAATATGGGCAATGGTAATAGGTCCATGTGCAGTAAGATTATAACATTTTACCAGTTACAATGAAGGAAAAGTTTATCAGTGATAACATAGCTTCGCGAACGTTTGATTGAGAATACACAAAAGATGAGTGATTGCGCATGTATAGAAACAAAAACAACTTATTATCTTTTTGTAGATTCTCACCGGCTGATAAAGCAGGCGAGAAGAAAGTTTCTGTAATGTTGTATCTCCTAATAAATCAGATGGTCCAAACGATTTGTTCGTAAGTGTTGTTGTCGTGTAGATGATATTAAGAGCCAATAAAATTTAAGAATAGTCAACATCAATAATTATATTTTTTATATATGTGAAGATCAAAACACTAGCATCAAAGACGAAAATATCACCGTTATAGGCTTGAAAGGTAAGATCGCAAATTGTGAAAGTGAAAAAAAATGTTTATTTATTATTATCGGTAAAAATTAATTTGTGAGAAAGACTATATAAATAATTATGATAAAAAATTTAAATAATGATAATAATAAATAAATTATAATAATGAATCAATATAATAATAATAATAATAATAATAATAATAAAAATAATAATAATAATAATAATAAAAATAATAATAATAATAATAATAATAATAATAATAATAATAATGATGATAATAATAATAATAATAATAATAATAATAATAATAAAAATAATAATAATAATAAAACTTTAGAAGAAAAAGAAAACTCCTGGAAACTAAATTATATAGCAGAAACCTAATGAAATGTATAAATACATGGTCAGTATCACAAGTAAGATACTCTGAAATGTTCATAGGGTGGACTAAAGAAGAACTAAGACAGCTCGATCAGAAAACCAAGAAATTCATGACGATGCACAAAGCACAATGTCGACCGACTCAGCGTGAAAAGGGAAGAGGATGGGAGAGGACTGGATTGTATAGAAGACCGTGTGAATGACACCAAAATAGAACTAGAAAATACAAAATGAAGAACACTGAAAGGATAATTATGACAGCAGGAACACTGAAAAAAATAAACAAAACAGAAAACAGGGAGATGAAGAGTAAGATGAAAAAGAAAAGTGAAAAGAGAAACAACTACACGGATAATTCATAAGAATGACAAAAGATGAGAATAACGAAAACACCTGGATATGGATGCAAAAAACGACACGTTAACTGAGAAATTGAATGCCAAATAAGATAACTCTGCTGCACAAGATAATTCGATAAGAACCAACCATTTCAAAGCAAAGGTCGACAAAACACAAGAAAACAGTAAATGCAGACTTTTGGGACTAAGAGACGGAACGAAAAACCATATAATAAGAGAATGCAGCAAACTGGCCCAAAAAGAATACAAGAACAAACACGACCAAGTGGTAAGGGTAGTGATCTGGGGAGTATGCAAACAACTGCATCTCGAACACACGGACAAATGGCACAAACATAAGCCAGCAACAGTACTTGAAAACGAGAATCACAAAATCCTATGATACATTGGCATACAAACTGACAAACCCATCCAAGCAAGAGGACCGGATGTCGTAATAATTAACAAGAAAGAAAAGTCAAACCATAGACTTTGCTGTCCCAGGTGATCACCGCGTGAATATCAAAGAAAAGGAGAACCGGATCAAATACACAGGGCTAGCTTGACAATTAAAAGGGATATGGATGATGAAGGAAATCAAGATATTATAGACAGAGCACTGGAAACAATTCCGAAACGTTTTGAAAAAATGTTGGGAGATATTGGAATCAGAGGTATGGCGGGAAAGATAGAACTAATAACACTAATGAAAATAGCTAGAATATTGAGAAAAAAATCCTTGAATGTGCGGACCAGACAAACTGTGGCAGAGGCAAAACGTGAAGAAGTGTTACATAGAACAAAAAATATTTAATCTGCATATATATGTTCTCCATCACATCCCTCGTTTTAGTATCCAATTACCGCCCTCCCTAAGAATGATGTCAAATAATTGAGAAGGGTTATAAAAAAAACAAGGAGAGAGCGCTGACCACACCTCCGCTGGATAAGTGCGAATATAACTGGGACCTTGGGAAGGCTATTGCCACTCAATTTCTAGTGGAGACTAATTGCCGCTGTCAGCGAGAAATCAATGATAAACGGCTTTTGCGATAACGCAAAGTCATTTACGAAAATCATCGAAAGAGGTGGAGAGTACTGGAAACGTGGGGAGACTTGTTGCCACTCAGCTTCCCGGGAACGCCACAGGTTGTTTTCAACGAGATATCCTTGATGAACTGTGTGAAAGCTTGTTTTAATCAACAATGATATCCGAATGGAAGTCGGTATAGAAATGTGCACTGCTGATCATGAAAAGTGAAAACAGGAAGCAAGGGAAGTATGATACTACCCAACCAAACGGAGATAAGGGCAGTAGGTGAACATGATAGCTACAAGCATTACAGTTCTGGAAGCAGTAAACATCAAAGCAACAGGAATGAAACAGAAATTTTAAAGACATAGCTCAGAAGAATGAGAAACTCCTCGAAACTAAACTATATAGTAGAAATCACATAAAATGTGCCACATAGGCAGTGTAACTAGTAAGATACTCGTGACCATTAATAGGGTGAATTAAAGAAGAACTTTGACACTGATTAACAAACAAGACAGAAACAGAAGAAAGGAGGGATAAGACGGGAAAAGAAAAATGGGAAGATTAGCTACACGGACGATTTATAAGTATGACAAAATATAAATCTACCAGAAATACTTGGGAATGGCTACAAGAAGAAATCTGAACAGAGAAACTGGATCCCTAATAGTAGCCGCTCAAGATAACGGAATTAGAACTAACCACATCAAAGCAAAGATAGACAAGACACAAGAGCACACCAAATGCAGATTCTGTGAATTGTGCAGACAAGTGAATCTGGAACACCCGTACAAACTGTACAAGCACAAACCGGCAGCAGTACTAGAAAATTAAAGTCACCAAATCTTATTGGACATGGATATACAAATGGATAAACCCGTACAAGCAAAGAAAATGGGATGTCATATTATTTAGAAGGAAAGTAAACTACCGCCATATTTAGATATTGCCGTTCCAGCAAACCACATAGTGAAGATCAAAGAGACAAAAAGCGGAGCAAATGCAGCAAATTTCACAGGAATATGGAAGATAAAAAACTAAAAACATCACTAATAGTAGGAGCACTAGGAACAATACCGAAGACGTTGAAAAAATGGAAGAGATTGGAAGAGGGTGGCTGAGAGGATACAGCGTATAAAAATCATGAAAACAATGGAAATCATCAAATGTAGAACAAAACATGTGAGCCACAGGCGAAGGCCAAGCATATAGAAACTGCTACAGATATGAAACACAATGAAACATTAAATGGAATCATGAAAACTAAAACTGTATAACAATAAGTTAAGCGCCCTGCCCCTCTGCCTTTCCTAAATGTTTTCTGTGTCAGCATAAACTGACACCACACGAAATAATCGAGAGAGGTCAAAGAAGATGGAAAGACCGAGGAGAGAAAGCACTAGCCAAACCTCCGCTGGATGAGTGAACTAGCACTTCAAATAAGCTTATTGGCATCCAAATTCCAGGGAAGATCAATAGTCGCTGCCAAGGAGAAATCAATAGAACACAGCTGTTACGATAACGCAAATTCATCTGCAAGTATTATAGAAAGAGGCAGAAAGTACTGTGGAGACTTGTTATAACTCAGACGCCATAGAACACCATAAGATGTACTCAAAGAAAAATCTTGGATGAAAGCCTGTTTGCCTATTCCTAGTGAGTAAATAATAATAATAATAATAATAATAATAATAATAATAATAATAATAATAATAATAATAATAATGCATCAATAATAATAATAATAATAATGATAATAATAAATCAATAATAGTAATAACATAATAATAATAAATCAATAATAATGACAAAATAATAAATAAATTATAATAATGAATTAATAATGATAATATTGAATCAATAATAATAAAATAATAATAATAAACCAAAAATAATTAAATGATAATAATTAATCAATAATAATAAAAAAATAATAATAATAATCAATAATAATAATAATTATTATTATAACAATAAAAAATAAATTAGAATAACAAATCAATATTAAATAATAATAATAATAATAATAATAATAATAATAATAATAATAATAATAATAATAATGAATCAATAATAATAAAAAATAAGAAGAAGGGGAAGAAGAAGAATCAATAAGAGGTACTTTTAATTAGAAAGAATAGTATTTTTAAAGATAATTATCAACAAATCCTGAATGAAAGAAAGAATTACATCTGATTTGACGAAAATTGAGGAAACGGCAATGAAAGGTTTATTTAGATTAGTACATCGAGAGAGAAATAAATGTAAGAATAATTGCACTATGAAATTCTATTTATATAATTATGATTAATTAAAAGCTATTTTTTTATAATATAGTTATGTTATATAACGTAATATTATAATGAAAACAATTTGTGTTGAAGTAAAAACTCAAATAAATAAAGAAAAAATGAAGGTTATATATGTATTTAAAAGTTAATAAAATAGAAACAATATAAAGTTATAGAGTTCTTGTAGAGATTAAGTAATAATATTGGTTTTAGGTGAAAGGGTATGTATATTAATAAAATATGTGAGAGAGATGATAGTGAATGAAAAATATTCGTTAAGGTTCATAGATTATATTTAGTTATACGAAAGTATACGATTAAATAGATCTGAAGTAATAGTAAATGTAAGAAGCGCTGTCGATGGCGATGTTAACAATAGCAGTGTGCAATTAGTTTCGAATATTATGTAATCATGTCAAATGGGCGTACTTCATAATCACGTTGACACACCGATCCCCGTATGATCACTAAAATTAAGCAGCGGTGAGTTTGGTTAGTACTAAAATAGGTGTTGATTTGAGAATTCCAGGTGGTGTAGGTGCTCTCCATTTTTCTCGACATTGTTTCCAGTCGTCCTGAACTTCTCGTTGCCACTAGACGCAAGTAATGAAATAGAATATTTGAAACGATATGATGCGATATAATTGGGAGTTCATTATTAATGGTTAGAGCTCGTTTAACTTATTTACTTCAGGTCACATTACTCGTTTGGACTTTACAACATAAGTTCTTACATAATATGAAGTTCTACACTTAGTGAACACGTGTTATTTATTATTTCGAGCAACATGGTTTCTGCGAGACAGTTCGTGTCCTCGAATTCAGCGTTATGCGATAGACTTGTAAGCGCTATTTAAACTATTTCTCAATGCTCTTTTCAGCATTCCCCAAAACCTCCGTTTGTGTTCGGGTCATATTGTGACGTTAGTAAGTGCTTAAATTGGAATACATCACAAATACCCTTAAGTTCTGTCGACATAAAATGACAACGCAGTCTGGTACTCCAATCCCTGTGAAGAGTTCATATTCAGAATCGATTGTTACAGCTGTTATTAGCCTCTTACACATGCAACGCCATCATGCCACTCACATAGTCATTCAAGCATATACTTTTACTTATCACCTTGGCGTTGGCCGACTCTGTCCGGTTGCCCCTACCCAATTAATATCCGCAAGTGAAAATTCTTCAGGCATAAACAAAATAAAAAGACATGTCATCTTGTGTTTTCGATACAGTTGAATATTCTTCAGTTATTCTTGCATCATTAGAGGGAGCTTTGCTATTCGGCGGGACACGTGTTTAAAATGTGTTCTTGTTCTTTCACCCCAGATCAAAATTAACTATAACTTTTCAAACGCTTTCCCAATGACGTGATTATGTGACATAACAATCTTGCGATGAATCACGACATATGTCAAATGTGTACCCAATACTCGTCAACCTTGTCTAAACAGACATAAGTTTTGAATTCAATAATTTCTTCAACCAAAAGGGAACCCTATATATACTAGCTACCGCTGCAAGTCTGCTAACGTAGGGTTCATTATATAACAATAATAATTAATTGTGAAATAGTACTGAATAGAATTGCTTATTTCAAATAATTTAATGTGTTTTTACGTTTGAAATCAAAATGTCTTAAACCGAAAAACAGACAAAATTTCTATTTTCAGAAAGATAACTATTAATTTAATTATTACATAATGTAACTAATAAATCAAATAAATATTTAAGTTAATAAATCACATCGAACTAATGTATAACATAAAGAGTTTACGCTGCAGAAAATAATTTTCTAGCGTAAAACAATAGAATAACTAATAAAACGATATTAATAAAAAATAATGGTATAATAAAAGAAATGCGGACAATAATATTAATTATAAAATTATAATGATAATGGAAACAGCGGTCGTTGTCAAAATCGCAATTATCAATTTTAGTAAAAGAAATATTTTGTTTTCAAATATTAAATTTATTACAATAAAATGCAATGTAAAAAATTATGAGAATTAGGTCTTAAACAATATTGTTTATAACTGACGTGTAAAAAGAAACCCATCGACGGTGTCATAGACACAAAGATGCAGCTAACATAAATGTCTGTAAACCGTTGTGAATTTGTCTCTACAAATCGCACACTTTAGTTGCTGTCCATAATATTCTATGTATTAACGAGTCAAAGTTGAAACCTAAAACGTCACTCGCAAAGCATAGTCTATAGGTTTCCTAAACTAAACAGCACCTTGGGGATTGATTACAATTACAATTGGTGAAAATAAATAGAACATAATTTGATTATTTAACGAAGGCTCAACATGAATATTAGCAATAGACTTGAAAATGACTATTTTGAAGTTTCCTGGTATTGTCTTTTACCGACGGATGATTTTTGGAATTAAGGTTAACTTATGGAAGATTTATTTAGTTTTAGATACACAGAAAAAGAATGAAAACATATGTTTAGTTGCACCTCCGCAAGCACTAATGTTGATATGTTGTTAGCACGAGTTATCTTGTTAGCAGCACGGTTCTTGATATGTTTAACAATATAATGGATAGATATATGATTATCACTGAAAATGTTTACTGTCATAGAGAAAATTCAGGAGGTAAGCGTTTTTATGCAAAGTTCTCGATAAAAAGTTTTGCTTAACGGATAACCAGAAAGTCATACTGATTAATTGATAATAGGTCGAACTGAGGTCTTACATATGTTTTTAATCGCTAAAACTATTACGGCCAATATTATTTTCAGACACTTTAAGTTAAACGGATTCTCGCGCGATTGGTGAAACTTACAGGTGTACGGGTTAGGTGAGGGGTGTGCAACCAAACAGCCATCTATCATATAAATCTTACCTGCTTGTTTAAATGTATGTATGTTTTTATATCTGCACAAAACTTTCGACAGAGGCGACGGATTTTCACGAGATCGGTATCGTTTTGAAGTTCCGACATTTCGAACGACAAATATCGAACAATTGGCCCAAAACATTAATTTCTTCAACCTCAACTGGGGACTTTTCTACAAAGAGTGGTTGCTTTTCGAAAGTCATCGCCTCTTGCCGATTGTCTAGTCTTAATTAAAACCTACGTCACTTCTGATTTGGCGTCACGTTTTTTTTCATTTTCTTTTCCCCTTTCGCGGTACGGATTCGAGTCTGCTTACTACTACTACATTTTCTTTTTTTGCGCTCGCAATTTTCCTTTTTTTTTCTACTCATCCAACACCTTTACACACACACACACACACTTTCTTTTCCACCTGCGCGTCACAGGTTCGAACATATCTGCCTACTACAACGTTTTTTTGCTCAACACACACTTACAAACACCCGGACAATGCCGGGCACCCAGGCTAGTTTTTAATATAAATGTCACCTGTCTTTTTAAATGTATGTATGTATTTTTGTATGTCTGCCTAAAACTTTCGACAGAAGCGAAGGAATGTCAGAAGATCTGTATCGTTTTGAAGCTTGACCTGTCGGACGACAAATATCGAAATATTAGCTAAAACATTAATTCCTTTACTTTCAACTAGGCATTTTTCTACAGGGAGGGGTCTCTTTTTTTCGAAAGTCATCGTCTCTTTTCGATTGACTCGCCTTAATTTAAACCTTCGTCACTTCCGGTTCAGCGATAGGCGAAAGAGCAAAGACCTCACGATTTTTTCACGTTCTTTTCCTCCTTCGCGGTACAGATTCGAGCCTGATTTTCTACTACCACTTTTTCTTTTTTTTTAATCTTTTTTTTTTTTTTGCTCCACGCACACCTCCGAGCACCCGGGCAACGCCGAGCAGGCAGGCTAGTATATTCTAAAAAGCAATTTCAAAACACAGTTATAAAGAGAAACTCCTGAAGAGAATCCAGAACCCAGGGGAAAATTGAATATTATCAGAATTCGACAATGAGACTAAAAGTCGTCAATCTATATATTAAGAGAATAGCGTGTGCGTGTTATTTTGTGTGTCGCACTTAAACTTTTTCTTTTGAGTAACTGTCATTTAATCACCTCACCTTTTCTTGTAATAAATAATTTTACCAAGAATTCCCCATAAGTTTTTGCTTTGGTTTCGATTATGGTTGATGGTACCTAAGTAATCTATGTTTACAAATAATTTTACCAAGAATACGTTATAAGTTTTTGTTTTGTTTCCGAGTACAGCTGAAGTTATATATATATATATATATATATATATATATATATATATATATATATATATATGTATATATATATATATATATTTAGTAAAAGTGGTAATTAGTAATGTATATATATATATATATATATATATATATATATATATATATATATTACTAGCTGTACCCGGCCACCTGTTGCTGTGGCTAAGTTTGTCAAAATGGAACACATTCCTTAAGAAAAACTGCATTTTGTTCGTTTATTTACTTTTATTATTTTTTGCAATTTTTTTTATCAATAAAAGTCTGTTTCCCCCCCCCAAAAAAAAAAATTAAAAAAAATTCTTACCTTAAATGTTAGGTGAAAGTTTTTTTTTAAAAAGAAATTTGGCAGTAAACGTTTCTTTTTGGAAAACGGATTTTTTTTTATAAAAAGAACAGATGAATGCTTTATATGAACATTGTAAATAGTTCGGTGAAAATAGAGAAAAGTTTTTTTTTTTTTTTCAAGAGACTGTACAAATTTATTTTCAACAGATGGTAAGAAAAACAGAAAACATACTTCCATCATTAATTATGCAAAAAAAAATAAATAAAGTGTAAAACTTTCTGTTATTAATGTTTGCTAAAAAATAAATACAGTAAACTGCGCTGAAGTGTTTGCATATGCTGCATCTTAAAAAGTTGGTTCATGCTGACAATTAAATAAAATAAACGTCTAAAAATTAGTAAAAAATAATAAAATCATGGATGACGGCTCTTGGGGGGCAAGGAAGTAGGAACAACACAATCATTTGTGTAAAATAATTAATATTCGAGAAATTGTAAACAATAACAAAAATACCAGATACCAAATGCAGTAAAATTCAAGCACCTTTCATACCTGCTAAAACTGTTTAAGTTATTTTTACTTCATTTCTTTTATTAAAAGTTGTCTTTCCAACAATTCACTGGTTGCATGTCGTTTAATTATTGGGGAATTCACTCTTGGAAAATTGTATAAAAAATCTATGACTATCACTAACTCTAAATTTGGGAGTGCAACTCGAACTTAGGGTTAGTGGTAGATAAGTCATTTGTTAGGTGTGTCAGAAATTTCGTGAAAAATATTGAATAATTCCACCCCGTCTTTCCAAGCTTATAACTCCTCGAAACATGTAATTAAAGCCCTAATTTCTTTTTCAATTAAAGGAGCCAGGACCAAGGTTTCATTTAAAAAAAAAACACGTGGTTTAAAAAAAAGGTTTTAAACTTTGGACTTTACAGGTAAATTTCTAAAAAGCACTACTTTTTTTTGTTTTAAATTTGAATATATTATTTATTGATCTTTTATTTTAAATTTGTGATATATAACACTTTGGTGAGTGAATTAATTATTTACTTTTTAATAGACATGTCAAAATGGGAGGCGTGAATTAATTCGGTCCCCTGTCTTTCCAAGCTTATAACTACTCGAAAAATATAATTCAAACCCTAATTTTTTTTCAATTAAAGGAGCAAGGACCAAGCTTTCATTATAAAAAGAACAACAAAAAAACAAACAACGTGTTTGAAAGAAAGGTTTTAAACTTGGGACTTTATAGGTATATTTCTAAAAAAACACTACTTTTTTGTTTTAAATTTGAATATATTTTTTATTGATCTTTTATCTTCAATTTGTGATATATAAAACATTGGTGAGTAAATGAATTATTTACTTTTTAATAGACATTTGAAAATGGGGGGTCCTGAATTGAAAAAAAAGCGTTTGTCTAAAATATTATATTCGGTTTATTGGAAAGAACATAAAATTTCACATTGACCCTGAAAATATCGTAAAAATTGAGTCAATAGAAAATTTTGATAGATTTTTAAAGTTTAAAAATTGAAAATACTGAGCTTGTAAAATTCAATTAATTTTATTACTGTTTAAAAAATATATATATTTCTATTACTTTTTATACAACTGTAATAGTTTATTTTGGAAGTATAATCCATAAAGAAAATAAATAACCCACTTTTAAAAGAGAAATTACGAGTCTTTTTTATATTTTATTCGTAGTTCCGTGTTAGAGGTGTCAAAAATTCATACAAAAATTCTGATACAGCTAGTCATTTAAGCCTTACTCCTTAAGCGATAAGCGGACATTTGTTTATTATCATTTTTTTTATTCAGTGTGTAAAATCCATTTTGAACAACATATTTGGAAATTAGGAAAACAAAAAAAACTTTGTTTTAGCATGTTAAAAGTATTTAGGTTGGTAGATAATTAAATTCTACTGTGTTTGGTATAAGTTTTTTTTTTGGCTGTTGTGTCTTGCTTTTTAGAAATTTTGACTAAGGGGGTTGCTAAGATCGTATTTTAAACTAAACTACGGAGGTTGGAATGCTCCCCCCCTAAAATGTACGTGGAAAAATCGATTTTATAGCGAGATTTAAGAATGGTAGCCGAAAAAAAGGTGAAAAGCAAAACAAATAATCGATGAATAATTGTTACCAAAGGCAATAAATGCTACTTTTTTACTTACATGAGTGAGTTTATTGCATGGTTTAAAGTATTTTCAAGCGCTTTTCTTTATTTTTAATCTAAAATTTCGGGTGTGTGGGTGCAAAATATTTCCAGATTTTCTAGAATTCCCCGCTAGATTGCAAACGAAATCTCCAGATCTAGCGGGAAAACCGCTAAATTGGAAACACTGGTCACGTGAGGCAAGCGGTGATGAATAATTGTCCATGAATAAAAAATAGCATATCGGTACAAAGAAAACCACCTATTTATCATAGAAAAATTAAGTATAATGTTATAATTAAAAAGAGATATATAGAAACACGCATGAGTACAGTAAACATATTATACCAAAATGTCGAAGCAATCATTTATTTAGTTATTTAGACTATTAATTTCGAACAAATTAAGAGTTATATATATATATATATATATATATATATATATATATATATATATATATATATAGGAATCGATAGAAAATTGATTCTACAACAATATATACGAAATCTGCGTTAATAAAAATTATTATATTTAAGCGATCTTTACGACCGGGATACGCCAGGCATCGCTGCTGGCTTGGAAAAATACTGTAAACAGTTTTAAAAAACGAGCCAGATTAATATCAGGGCGTATCTATTTACACTGGACATCCACAATATGATAACATCAGTATATTACATACGAAGAGTCCGCTGTGAAATTTCCACAGGTCTCGCTATTTTACCTAAGAGATAAAATAATGATATACGAAAATGACATTTTAAATATCAAAAAGATATTACTTCTTCACTGAATATTTAATATTTCTGCTCATAAATATTTTCCTGTTGGAATTTCTGTGTCAGAAAAAAGGCTGGCAAGATAATCGCCATATTTGGTCGGTAGTATGTAATTACCTTGTCCATGGTTTCCAATCTCTAAACATCCGACGTATACGGCTAACTTCGGTTGCACGATTATTAAAGCCAATTGCTTTGCTCCTCAGATCTTGTGTTCTTCCACTGATTTAAGCAATCGACTGTATTTTGCTGCCTGCTTCTTTAAGTCTGATTAATCACTTATATGTCATAGTTTTCAAATTAATTTCTGTTTTTATTTTCTTATATATCACAATTCATTTTTTTGCAAAAAAATAATGATAGTGTGTTCGTTACAAATCTACTTTACTGTTTGTTTCGTTCACCACACTCTTTTCTTCTACCTCTTCTTTTGCACACGTCCGTTCGTTTTCGTGACTCAAAATCGTCTCTCTTCCCGCTTTCCTTTCCTCGTTATTTATGGAATCAGGGTACGAGATTCTCCGAGATTCCCAAAAATTCCACGAGACTTTTTTCCACATAAACGCATGCGGGCGCCATCTTGATTCTTAGTTTGTGCTCTGCAGGTAAATACGCGCAGCCTCTTTAACGGTAAGTCACTTTCTCCACACTCCCCCCCTGATCTCATGATCACAGAGACGACAGGGGGTGGTGATCGCCGCCGTCGGGTGCTTCTACGAAGGGGGACAGTGCTGCTCTCGTCTTCGCGTGCGCTCTCATCCACCACCTGATGGTCGGGGAAGGCTTCATCTCCGTGGAGGTTACTGATATCAGAGTCACTGCTTGATAGGGATGGTGCATCAAAATCGTCTCTCTTCCCGATTTCCTTTCCTCGTTATATATGGAATCAGGGTACGAGATTCTCCGAGATTCCCCGAGATTCCACGAGATGGCCCACTCGTCTCAGAATCAGAATCACTCTCATCGTCCACTGGAGGTGGTACATGTGTCGCCGGCCGTAGGTCCCTTACGTGACGGGGTACACCATCAACTTAGACACACTGTTGACTCACCACATCGGTCACTGTGCCTCGTTTATACTTGTCAGTACATAGGTTTCCTGGCGGCTTCACCCAGACAGCATCCCTTTGGCATATCGATTCCATTCTATCTCAGTGGCCACAGTTGCATCGGGGTGGATTCCTTTTTCTCGGACACGGTACTGATAGATTGCGTTTGCAGGCGCCGTTCCTGGAGAGACGCCATCCTTTGGCATGCGATTATACCAGTACACAGCTTCTGCGTTGGTGCACTGCTTCCTGGCTGCAATTGTTTTGATGCTGCGATGGCTTTTCTCAGCTATACCATTGCCAGAAGGCACATAAGCGCATCTAAGCCGCAGCCGCACACCCCATTCACAAGAATGGGGTGTGTGGCTGCCTCATCTGATGGCTGCAAAAGGCTGAGTCGTTGTCCGTCAGCACTTCATCGAGCGCACCTCTTTCACAGAACACGGATGACAGCTGGCGAATAATGTTGCAAGAGTCCTGCCACCCGAGGAGTCTCCAGACTGCGAAACGTGTAGGCCCACAACCGATGAGGGTACAGAAGTGGTTGCCACCGTAGTGTGTGATGTCCATGCCCACTCTCTGCCACTTACCACTCACTCCTAACTCTCCTTTCTTCCATCGTGCTGGAGCTGGGTCGATGGATTGACAGGCCTCGCAACTTTCCACCACTCTTCGGATATCTTTTTTCCTACTCCTGAATCAATCATCTTGACAAAGTACAGTGTCCGCTTGATGCCAGGATGTCCACACTGTCGATGAATGTCCATGATGCGCGCTGCATCCACATTACACACACCTGCTGCACATGTGTTTTGCAGATTATCAGCATCTCTCCAATCACCAGCCAGAAGCCATCGTTGAGGGACTCTTGTCGAAGCTTCTGCTCTGTTGAGCGCAGACCTGATCAACACTACGTCCACGGTCAGGTCATACTCTGTGATGGTGTCGACCAAGGTGGCAAGCCGTCTTCGAATTAACATCTCACTCGATGCTCGTGTCGTCAGCCGTGCTCTTCCACTTAATGCATCGGTTATCCACCGATGAGTGCATGCCGAGTCAGTCATGATATGTAGAACTTTGGCGTGCCATTGAAGCGCCAAGTTAACGCCCTTCAATGTGGCATCAAGTTCGGCCAGGTTTATGTGCCTCGAATCATTCTCTGGCCGAAGCCAACAGGCATCTTCAATAATGGAATCATTAACTGCAAGGGCAATTCCAAGGGCCAGTGAACTAGCATCCACCCAGACCGTGAACTCATTTCCGCTGATGCACCACTTTCCCTGAACGGGGTCATCACTGGTCACTCTGGACACAGTCTCTGTCAACATGCTCCTTAGGGTGACATCGTATACTGCATCGTCCCATCCCGACGACACGGCTGTTGCACGTCTCTTTATGGCTGCCACGGCACCCCGAGCCAATCGAACACAGGGAAATGGCCTACCATCTTTCCACAAAGCGAAAACACTGTTCGTCGAGTGATGTTTGATGGGACCTTGGGAACGTGACTTCCTCTTCTCCAGCAAAGTCCCTCCTTGCTATTGCGCACGTGCAGGCCGAGAACTTTTGCTCCATCGCACAGACGCTCTGGTTCCTTGCATGTCAGTCCAAAGCTTTCAAAGTGCATTCTAACCGATTGCGCTGACATGAGGTTCTCATTGACGAATATATCATCGATGTATGAGGATTTTGCCTGTTGCACTGCCTCATCTTGCTGCCGGATAGCATGCATGATTGCTGTCATAATGCCTGGGGCCACATTTAGACCGAACCCTAGCCTGGTTAGACAATATCGGGTCCCTCTAATTTCCACAGTCTGAAATGGCCACAATTTCTTCTCAATGCGTATTTGCCTGCGTAGGTCCAGAGTTGCCACGTTCGATCCCTGCTGTCGCCACTCCCTTAATTTGAGTGCACACACATCAGCCCTTGCTGTATATGGGTCGACATGCTCATTGAGCTCACGGTAGTCTAGGACGGGGCGGACCTTTTGTTTGGTCTCTTGTACGACGGCCATCAAGGGAATCAGCCCTCGCGGTATGGAAGAAGCCAGCCATTGTCGATCCACGTTTGCAGTTCTTCTTCATACTGTTCCCTTAGCCACATGGGTGGGGGATATTCCGATAACCGGTTTCGCAAGGATATTGGTGGCTGATCGTTTGACCACTTCCAAGACGCCGTCCATGCATTGGTGTTTCTATCATACTCTGCATGAAAGTCAGGCTCGTCGAGAGTTATGGCAGCACAAACATGTTCCTCACATCGGGAGAACTGTACCTTGCCGGTTCTGTCCACGGTAATTCCACCCAGTTGTGTAATCAAGTCCATACCCAGGAGTAGGTCGTACCCTAGAAGCTCTCCCTCCATCGCCAGGGCTCGCACGGCTACTGCAGGCCCGTCTTTGATGCTTGCGCGGATAATGCTCACCCCACAAGAGGCTAGTGAACCTCCGCCTACAGTTAGTACCGGAATTCTCTCTGCTTTCCAAGTGGAACAGCATATCTTGCTTACGAGAGTCTGGGTGCACCCAGTGTCCACAAGCGCGAGGCGCTCGCTTCCATTAATGTGTATGCTTACAGTGGGTAGCGCCCTGCTCAATGACGGTCTGGGGAGAAGACTGGCGCTGTAGCTTCTTCCCCTTGCCCGTTTCCCGGACAGGTGCGGGTCAGGTGTCCGCGTTTTTTGCACTTGTAGCACTGCGGCCCGTCAAGTTTCCGAGTTGGTTGACGTGACGAAAGACAATCACGAGCCAAATGTTTGGGTTCTCCACACTTATAGCAGGTTGTAGCTGCGCCCAGGTCCTGCAATCCAACCTGTGATGGTTGTACAGCTGCCACTTGGTCTATAGTGTTAGGGCTTTTCTTTAGTATTGCTCGTGCCCGCGCCAATACTTCCGATATGTCCATCTCGTCCACTTGGGATGAGGCACGGAGCAGATCTTCCACACTCTTAGGTAATCCTGAAACAAAGGCGCACACCAAGCCTTTGTCTGACATCCCTCCAAAAAGGACCGATAGCTTTTTTAGCTCAGCCAGATACACATCAACCGTTTCCCCGGGATGTAATTTTCGGGCCATGAATTTTCGGGCCATGCAGTAATTGGATCTAATACAAATGCTGTAAAAAAGGCGCGCTTGATGCAGGCAAAATCGGTTTTTTCCTCATCAGCCAACTGCTCCCCCAGTGAGGCGCATTGGGACCACGCATTCTATACGCTTCACCCCACTGAGCTGACATATTAATTCTGCTTTTTCCACCCATTCCTGCACTGAGTGATCAGTGCTACTGCCATCAAACAGGGGAATTAGCTTGGGGTCAAATCCTTACGTCATGCCGGAATAGCTTGTGTTGGCTACAACTCTACTTTCAACCGAGTCGTTGTTTGTTTCGTTCACCACACTCTTTTCTTCTACCTCTTCTTTTGCACACGTCCGTTCGTTTTCGTGACTCAAAATCGTCTCTCTTCCCGCTTTCCTTTCCTCGTTATTTATGGAATCAGGGTACGAGATTCTCCGAGATTCCCCGAGATTCCACGAGACGTTTTTCCACATAAACGCATGCGGGCGCCATCTTAATTCTTAGTTTGTGCTCTGCAGGCACAAACGCGCAGCCTCTTTAACGGTAAGCCACTTTCTCCACATATAGATTGAATATGATTTGATTAAACATTATGTACACATATTTATTCATCAAAAATCATACCCCTAAACAAGAGAACGAACCCAACAAGTTTCGTGTAACATCATGTGCATATTAGAATAACTAGTATTTTTCATTTGATTCCAATTTACAGTTCACCGGGCTGTACATTCACTTTAACCTTCGGGGTGAAATATTTTGTTGGGTATTCTGAAAATTTCAAATCGTAGTTTGGTGAACATTCAGTTCTGTGCAAGCAGCGATATATTTGATCATCAGCAATTCAAAGCTAAAGCACTCATCCGAAGAAACATTATGAGATATGTACTGTTTAGGGATGCTGATGCCTTATAGCAACTTGTCTTGCATGAGATAAGTATCTAGTTGTTCTCTTGCTCGTAAAACGTTTTGCTTAAACATTAATATCAAGCAAACAAAGGTTCGGCACCTACTACTACGTCTAGTTGTTCTCTTGCTCGTAAAACGTTTTGCTTAAACATTAATATCAAGCAAACAAAGGTTCGGCACCTACTACTACGCCTATGCGAATACGTAGCTTAATGAAATCAAATACGGACTCGTAACCGACGGATGACGTGTAACGAGTTCGCTGTAATGTTAACACCATCGCTTCTTGATATATCCTATTTCCATTCACGAGATCGTATTCGTTGCAACATTTCAAAATGCTGCTTGCACTTCCAATCCATGTGAACCTAAACAATCAAGTGTGAGAATCCCTCCCCACTCTCACATACAAATCATATAGAAGAGTGGTCTTAGTAACACCAGCAGCACTGGACATGCTAATGTTTCGTATAAATGATCGGTTAAAACAAGAAGGCCTCGTCAGCCGACAAAATAAATTGTTTCTTTCTACAGAAGAAACCAGTCTCTAAATAAAAACGAAATAGTTCAATTTACTTAAAATATTATAAATAACAAAAAGTGCAGATGGGGTCATGTGACATATATACTAGAGGTATTAAGAAAAATAGAAAATAAGAAGAAAAAGGACAAAATAAAGAAAAAAGAACGGGGAAAGAGAAACCATACGTAGTACAGATTATCAGTGGTGGAGAGAGGTACTAGGAAATCATTAGCCGAAGAGGTTAAAAAGGAAAAGGGGCTCTTATAAGGCGTATAGAAAGAAAACAAATTGAGTTGGAGGGGTTACAGATGACTATATTCACTCTTAAAGAACAGTAAGAGGATAATATTTTTCAACTTCTAATTCAAAACAACTTATTCAAAGCAAATATAATAAAATCAATATGATACTTTTAAGATTAACGCCTATTCTTTTTCGTTCGAAAAAAGAACAACGCATCAATTTATCAAACAATAAATATATTTTCAATTTTGCACTTGTATGTTTCTTCAAATCGTGCATCTGGAACAAGGCTTAAAATAAAGACGAAACGTTGATGAACATTTAAATAATTTTGATTTGCTCCTTTTTTATTTCTGTCTTCCACGCTTTCTCTCTCTCTCTCTCTCTCTCTCTCTCTCTCTCTATATATATATATATATATATATATATATATATATATATATATATATATATAGAGAGAGAGTTTTCAAAAGGATACGTGGAGTAATTATTAAAATTACGAACAAGATTAAAAGAAATAGACGTGGAATATATATAACTGGTCCGTTCACTCTTGTCAGACTGTTAGAGAGTGGCTGAGCAAAAGTAAAGTAGCTGTTGTCTCTCTTTCTATCGGTTCATCTAATTATCTGTGTATCTCTCTACATGTCTGCTTATCTAGCTGTCTATCAATCAATCTATCTATATGTCTATATCTGTTTTTATGGTTTTCTATCCATCTAGTGATGAGTGGACAACGGCGATTAGAATTGCCTTATTGTGACAGATTGTCAGACATGTCAAACTTTGTCAAACTAGGTAACCTTTCAAGTTTTCACAGGAAAGTATCCGAACAGGTGACTGGGAGTAACGTGTCATATGTCACGTGTCAGTTGGATTAAAGTTGTTGAAGAGACAGGATGATTAAACATATTGGAGCGATAGTCTAACAATTGAGACAGACAAACAATAAGCCAAAGGTCATCATTCACGTTAGTGCTGCTGTGACGAAATGCTTGGGAGTGAATAAAATATATATATAAAACGCACATCACATTAGTCTGTCTTGTGAAGCATCTCCCTTAAAGCAGCTCCGGATCCCAAGGATAGCCAGAGAAACTCCCAGAAGAAACAATAGCAGAACCTGTATGTCGTCATGTATATGTGTATTCGTATCATGTTCTGACATGCATGAACGCCGCCAGATGAAACGAATCACGGACCGTAAACTACAGATTTAGAACAAGGACAATAGTCCGTTATACAATGTACATACATGCATACATACATACATGCATACATATATGCATACATACTTGTGTTAAGAAACAAAAGACATTTAGTAGTGCCACGTATACACATTCAAACACATCACGATGCAAACAGTATACACATACATAAAACTCCCCAGAAACGCAACCACGTACGATTCAACTAATTTAGTACTGTATGTACACGGTCGTATATAAACACCACCCCACACGTAACTAGACTATGGCTATTCACTGAAAAGCACATGTGCGTAAAATTATTGCAGCAAGAGTTGCACAATTTCTAACCGCATCTTACCTGGGTTGGCACTGTTGTAATTTCAGTAGCAAGGATATATAAGTTCAGGACAACTGAAAACAATGCCGAGATAAGCGGAGACAATCACACATATGACCTCATGCCTCCAAATGGTTACCCAAATTATTCTTTCCAGACTCATCGTTGCTTACCTTGTGTTATTTTGCGAGAATCGGTGTGCCAACGTAATTGTGCCGTATGTGTACACACACACATCTAGGTATATATATATATATATATATATATATATATATATATATATATATATATACATATATATATATATATATATACAGGGTGGGTCATAAGTCGCGCACCAAAGGATTTGAAAAAATTCTGATAGTAATAAACGTTATTTATTAAAACTAAACTTAACCAATAAACTGAAAAAGCACGTTGATACAATCATAAAAGAAGATGTATCTCATACCCAAAGAAAATAAAATATATTTTGCCCCGCAGATTTGACAGTTTCACATCACTTAATTCTTTGGTGTGTGACTTGTGACCCATCCTGTATGTATGTATGTATATATATATATATATATATATATATATATATATATATATATATATATATATATATATATATGCTGTGTTTATTATACAAACATTATTTGTAACATGTTTCAATATAATCCCAATTCAAAGAGACTACCACAAAGGGCCGATATTGAAAGGTTTCAATAGGGCCCCTTTTTGGTAAGATGAAATGGTTTCTCCGAATTGGGATTCTAGAGAAACATGTATGCACATATGTAAACAATAATGTTTGTATAATAAAAAAAACTCTATGCCAGCTCAGTTTAATAATCACGCGTGTTTCATTGGATCTATATCTAGGAAACCAATCTTTAAAAAATGCTGTATATATATATATATATATATATATATATATATATATATATATATATATATATATATTCCGGTGCACATTTATTTGTACATGCGTAAGTGTGCTAGTAGCTGTCTAGTGAATGATAACACTCTTAAAGATGCGAATACGGTCAAGAAAGAATTACTTTTACCGGTAGGGGCGCGCTAACATTTTACCCTGGGAAATCTACCATGTCAATTTTATTTCGAGCGCAATATATGTAGATTTCCTAGGGGATAATACGCTATATTTGTTGCCGTCAGTTTTCTGAATATTTTTTTATTTTGTTTTCTGAAAAGCCCATATTTTTCATTCATCTGCAGATTACACACCATCGCAAAAGTCAACTTCGAATCAAGAATGATGCTACCATAACATTTTCAAAGGAATCAGATGCAACCAACTAGTATCAAATGCAACTCGTTGTGCTCAGCAAGTCTTTAACCAATCTCGTTCTTATTTTTACCGTCTTCCTTAATACAGATATATATGTATATATGTATATATATATATATATATATATATATATACATATGCGGACGTACGTATAAAATATGTGTTGTATATGTACACATTTTTGTATATATATATATATAGTATTTATTTTTCTTTATGTAAATGTAATCATATCTTGCTACGATGTGCAAACCGTTTCGATCATAATTGAGCTCATTAAGCAATAGCATTTAAAAATTAAGACGGTTCAAGAACGTTTTCAATTTTAGAGGAGAGAAAATATACTTTGATATTACTGAAGTAAGGTTAATGCTCTTATGGATTCAAATTTAATAACAATTAGCCAGATCTTTTGCAGATGAATGCAATTCAACGACTTGTATATAACAAAGTTGTATTTTCTTTTTAAATAAATCAAAGAAGTAGTTTTAAATATAAATATCAACACACAAAAATTATAGGAGTACAGCTTTTAATTTTTTTAATAGAGTGTTTAATAGATAAATTATTAAATTATAGGTTATACAATATCACAAATTTTGACTAAAATATCTCTTATGCGTGTTTTTTTTAAAAAAGTCGCAAGTTAACACAGTTAATTCAAAATGTTTCTTCCCCATCATCAACATATATGATGAATCCCAAACCAATTAGGTTAACTCTTTCTGGAAAAATATCACATGTATGATCAAAGATTTGAAATAATTCGGCATAAAATCAAACACAAATTAAATGTTATGGTAGAATAAAGAATACTTTTTAAATGATTGTAAAAAAAATGAATGCATAAGAAAAGCTGATTTCATACAATAAATCAACCGGACATCAGCTAAAACATAGCAATGTTGGAAGAAGCCCCTCTCATCAATGGTTACAACATTAAACACTGAATAGCTTTATTTAAGCTAAGCCCATTATATAAGCGCCAATAATAATAATAATAATAATAATAATAATAATAATAATAATAATAATAATAATAATAATAAAAACCTAGTTAAAGGAATACAAGTATTGGTAGTTTCGCTAATAAGATACTTCGACCGGTTTATAATTGGGCCAAAGACGAACAAAAGAATCTCGACCAGAAAACTCATGACAATACACAATGCACTATACTTAAAAGATTATACTAAACGACTATTAAGTGCAAAGGAATGGCGGGAAACAAGGGCGAGCTTCCGTAGAAGACTGTGTATATAACACAAAAAAAAACAGAATTAAAAAAAACATAATAAGAACATCGAAAGAATAATTACCGCAGCAAGAGACACTGAAGAAACAATCAAGATAGAAAAAGAAGCGATGAGTAATAAGATGAAGAAAGAAAAATGTGAAGGGTATCAGCTACACGGACGATTCATACGGATTACAAGTAATGAGAACAACAAATACACCTGTAAATAGCTACAAAAAGGAAACATACACAGGAAAACTGAATTCGTAATAACAGCTGCACCTGATAACGCGACTAGAACGACTAACATCAAAGCAGGAATCGGCAAGACGAAAGAAAACAAAAAATGCAGAATCTGCAGACAAATAGACGAAACAGTAAACCACATAATAATTGAATGCAGCAAAGTAGCCCAAAAAGAATATAAAAATAGAGGCGATCAAGTAGGGAAGGCAGTGCACTTGCAATTATGCAGACAATTGCATGTTGAACAGCAAGACAGATAGTGCAAACAAAAACCTGCAGCGGCACTGGAAAATGAAAGTAACAATATCCTACAGAACATGGATATACAAACGAATGAATTCACCTAAATTTGGATGTCATAATAGTTAACGAGAAGGAAACGTCCTGCAAGATTGTAGATTTTGACGTTCCATAGTTCACACAGTGAAGATCAAGGAGACTGAAAATACACAGAACATGCCAGAGAGCTCAAATGAACATGGAAAAATAAAGAAAGTCCGGATAACACCATTAATAGTAGAAACGCTTGAAACAATACCAAAAAACTTTGAAAAACATGGGAGAAATTGGAATCAGAGAGATGACAAAAAAGATACAACGAATAACAATAATTAAAAAAAAAACACTTTAAAATATTAATGGAAACGCCTACAATACGGAGACTAACATTAGGCATTGACTACAGACACAGACTTGAAATATAAGAAGCGGCTATAGACGTAAAAAACAAAGGGGCATTACATGAAATCATGAAAGCTGAGACGGTATAATTTTAAGTTACCTACATGCGCCCCTGCGTTCCGGCCACTCCCCCTTTTAGTACGTGTATGTGCGTATGTCATCATTAACTGAAACCACACTCTCTAAATGGGGAGGATAAGGGAGGATGGAAAGACCGAGGAAAGAAACCACTGGCAATATACCTCCGCTGGATGAGTGCAAAGGGGACTGGGCCCTTGGAGAGTCTTTCGCCATCAACATTCCAGTAAAGACCAATGGTTGATGCTAACGAGAAATCAATAGTAAGTGACTGTTGCGATAACGCAAATCTTTTGTAAAGGTTATCGAAAGAGGTGGAGAGTACTGAAAGTTTAGTAGCACTTTGGAAAGCATAAATGTAGTGGCATCACTATTAGAGGGGAACCTATTGTCGATTTTTCTCTCAAGGTGGTAATAGTAACCAATTTATTATAAGTATATTCCACTTTTTCTTTTTTCACGTACGTTTGTATATATCCCTTTGTTTTCTTTATGTGCGCGTGATATGCACTTAACCTCACATCTATATGAGTGATAACACTATTCCTTTTACAGGACCGCAGGTAAAACAATTCTGCGCTTAGTGTTGCTTTAAAACACTACATCCTGAAATATGCAACCTACAAATAATCCGTCAAGTGGGACAAAAAAGAGACAGCTGGGTGCCCTAAACATTAGGCGGCCAGCATAGGGGACAAAATTGTCATCCTGCAAATGTTGGCTCCTTTTCTAATTTCAGAAACAACAACATCACACGCACGTAAGCGTCCCCTTTTAATTTTGGGTAAGCAAACAATGCAGATCAACCACAGAGGGGTCAAATTAACCAACATAGACAAAAAACCCAATCGTAGAGATGGACAACAAACGAGAATAGACTAGTAAGGGATGCTATAACAGGAGTCACCCGAAAGATCGAGGATATCTCAAACGGATAAAAAAAGTTTGGAGACATGTCCAATGCCATAAGAACAAAGTATTGCGGACCAAGCGAAACTTATTCTCAAGACAGATTGGCTTTTAAATTTAGAACTGAGTGAAATAGAACGAAAATCAAATGATGAAACATACCACGAGACATATCTTGCTGGAACGTTAGTTAGAAACTCCAGCAAAAACTAAGACAGTAAAAACATACAGACCGAAAGCTATGAAACAACAGAACTCAACAAGAATGAAGAAGTTTAATTAGAAAACATCATATAACTTCTGAATGAAGAAAAACAAAGCTCTCATCTTTAAGGAACCAATAGCGAAAGAAATAAAAAGTTGAAACACAGAAGGTGAACAATCTTCTCTCGTACATTCAAATAGATTCTATTACAGACTTAAATAATTTAGTTTATACAGTTGTCAAAAGGATATGTATGAAGTCAAAAGTATAAAAGAAGGCAAGGATATTAAATGAACCAACCAATGTGGATGGGAAGTGAAGCTGGAAACTCAGATCAAAAAACTTCAAGAAGAAGTAAAAGTGATAAACAAAATTAAACGATTAGAAGAGGATGGCAAAGTAAAAAGTTAGTGGGGATAACTTAACAAGAAACAGGAGTAAATGGAGAAAAACTAACAGAAAAAGAACGGAGATAAAGACGATTTCGATAAAAATCTAAGCAGTTCAATCGAAACAATGCCTTGTAAAACAATGAAGCCAATTTTATTAGAATGTGAGCGGAGGAAAACACAAATAGAACAAACGAATTCAACAGAACCACTACTGGAGCATGATCAAAACAGTAATGCCGAATAGCGGAAAGAGATGAAAAAAGTCACCGTAAATTGAAAAAGAGACAGAAAAGAAAATCAGCAAAGAAAAATCTCAAGACGACCCCACAAAAATGTCAAACTTGAGAGCATCAGGCCACGAAGGAATATAGCGTAATTGTTTATAAATTCACGGCACTGCATGAAAAACTAATTTAGAACCCGAAAAGATGTATTAAGGAAGCAAACATGGCAGAATGGATGGCTAAAAGTAGAATAAAAAAGGACTCTGAAAAATGAATGATCCTCAGTAACTACCGGCCAATAACATTTTTACCTACAATGTGGAAAATACTAACAGCACATCTGATGGAACAAATTTAGCATTCCCTTTATAATCCCGGACAACTCCCAGGGGAACAAAATGGATTCCAGAAAAGAAAAAGAGGAACACATGACATTATACATAGACCAAAGGATCCTGAAGGATGTTAGAAAAATGAATACAGCTTTGGCATAAATCGATAACAAGAAGGCGTATGACAGCATCCCTCAGGCATGGATAATAGAATGCTTGAAAATATCAAGCAAGATTATCAATTCGAAAGAAAATGCAATGAGAATATAGAGACTTGACCTGCCAGCTGATAAACGATACATAACTGAGTTTAAAATGCAAAGATGTATATTCCTATAGCCACAACTGTTCATCATAGTCATGATGCCAATGAACAATATTCTAAGAAAATGCAATTCAGGGCAGAAGTTTACTAATAAATGAAAGAATAAACAACCTCATGGATGACCTAAAACTGTTTGCAAAAATAAAGACAGACCTAGAGACGCTAATGAACGTAACCAGAACCTTTATCCAGGATATCCGAATTTAACTTGTTAAGGAAAAGTGTGCATTACTAATCATGAAAAGGTTTGGAATCAACGAAAAGAATGGTACTACCCAATCAAATTGAACTGAGAGCACTGCCACTATAGCTTAGATCAAAGAATTCCTGATGAATCTCGACCAGAAGACCAGGAAACTCATGAGTATACACAATGCACTACAGCCAAAGAATGATACTGATCGATTTAATGTGAAACAGAAAAGGCGATGGAAAAGAGCTCATTAATTTAGAAGATCGTGTAATTAACACAAAAAAGAATATAGTAAAATACATAATGCAGAACATTGAAATAATAATCACCACAGCAAGAGACACTGAACAAACAAAAATAAAAGATACAAAATAAAGGCGGAATAGGACGAGGAAAGTAAAATGGGAAGTGAAACAGCTACAGGACGATTCATAAGGATTACAAAAGATGATACTAACGAAAACGCATGTAAATAGCCCCAGAAAGGAAACCTACATATGGAAACTGAATCCCTAATAACAGTTACATAAGATTATTCGATTATCGACAAAACACAAGACAACAGAAAATGCGGACTCAGTGGAAAATGGACGAAACAATAATCCATATGATAAGGTAAGCAGCAAACTGACACAAACATTATAAAAAGTTACATGATAAATTGGGGAAGGCAGTACATAAGCAATTATGCAGACGACTGCAAAGTGAACACCCAGACAAATAGTACAATCAAAACCGACAGCAGTACTGGAAAAGGGTAGTCACAAGATCAATAAATAAAGAATGCCATAATAGTCTACCAGAATAAATAGTCAACCCAGATTGTAGATTTTGCTGTTCCAGCAGTTCACAGAGTGAAGACCAAAGACGGAGCAAAACACGGAACCTTTACTATAAGGTATCTGGAAGTTCAAACAAGTCCAGATGACACCATTAATAGTAGGAGTGCTAAGAACAATACGAAATAAGTTTGAATAAGTATTGGAGAGATTGGAATCAGAGGGATGGCTGAGAATATTCAACGTATAAAAATAATAAAAACGGCAAGGGAAACCCCTTGAATGCGGAAGCTAACACGCATGAATAACAGGCACAAACTAGAGATAGCAACCTATACATGTAAAAAAAAAATCATAAAGAATCATGAAAACTGTAACTTAACTCTTTTAGCGCCCTTGTCATTTGCCCCCCTATTTTATATATGTCAGACCTTTGCTGGATGAGTTCAAAGAGGACTGGTATATTTGAGAGGCTTATTGCCACCAGATTTCTAGTGTAGGCCAATGGTCGCTACCACAAGAAATCAATGGTAAGTGACTATAACGCAAATTCATCTGCAAAAGTTATTGAATATGGTGGAGAGTACTAGAAACTTGGAGAGACATGTTGTCATTCAGACTCGAGATTACACTGCAAGTTGTTCTGAGAGCGAAATCTTTGATGATGACTTGTGTGACTACACCTAGAGAGTAAATAATAATAATAATAATAATAATAATAATAATAATAATAATAATAATAATAATAAATTAGAAATTAACATTATTTAATTACACACAAATTGTGTTATTAAGTTTCCAAACAGAATACGAAAAAAACATAACACGAATTCATCGGATGCCACACATTAAAAAAACCACTACTCATATTATTGGATATAAAATAATAACATATACAGATACAGCAGATGCACATAGACACACCTATATTACCATGGTAGTTAGCTCACACCCAAATCCGTACAAATCAAATGCAGATCAGTCAATGACAAAACTTTAATATTACAAAGCAAAAAAAGAGGTTCTAGATGAAACATATTTAATGTATCTATAAATAAATTAATCGTGGATATTTCATTCTACAAAAAGCCATTACAAACAAATGAGCTATAGATAAATTCAAAATTGCTACGTTACTTACCAGTATCTGATTATGTTTTCCGCAAATTATCAGCATCCATACTTTTAAAGTCCTACAAGATTTCCGAGCCAATTCACTCTCTCAAAATATTCATAATTTTAGGGGAAAGTCCATTTACACATTTTACTCTTTCTGTCCTAGAAAATTCCGGGAACATTGCTACATCAGATCCATTGTAAAAAACATGTTTTTCGTATTTAATTTCTAAATTCTGCACATCAAAAATTCGCTTCATATGGCTTAAATATTCATTTCCCTTTAGAATCCATTCTTAAGTTCAGGCCAATTAAATCGGCTGTTTACATACGCTCATAGAATTAAAGAGATATCGTTTTTATGCGATTTAAAACACCTATCGAGAGCAGAACTAAATGGGGTCATCCTGTAACGTAATCGACCTGCTCAAAGATAAACTAAGTAACTGTCGTTATGAGACAATTGAGAAGATGAAAGCGGTTGTGACAAAATGAATATCGTGGTCATCTTTACGTGCGTATAGATAATTAGTGTGATTCTCCGAGCATTTGTAGCGATAGATTTCTTGGTACCCTAGTTTTCCGACACTTTTTTTTTTGAACGGAAGAGGACTGACCGGACGTGGACATTTTTCTATGGTATCATCAACTTCCATTTTTTTCTTCATGCTCGCTGGGCGACTTAACGTTGATGCACTGTTTGACCTTCATTGTTTAGTCAGAGGAGTCGTTTCTCTGGGAAGTTAACTGGGTATATCTTACGAAGAAACCGTCGGTTGACAATATTATTCTCTAGTTTCCATCTACTCGCACTTGATACTGTCGGTTTCCATGTGTCTCTACGATCCTCCCTTGTCTTCGTCCATCGACGTGGGCAGTTACCATCCTGGTTCTAGATCTGATCAAAAGGTTTGATCTGGAGAGCCAGGAGTGGACGACAATGCCGGTTGTTGAACTGTTCTTTTCGCATGTGCCTCTTGGCCATTACCACACCTCTTCACCTATTTCTCTCCATATTTCCTCGTTTAGTATTATACCGTAAGATAAAAAGGTGGTATTTAATGACTCTACCATATAGCATTACGGCTGGGAACATATGAAGGTTTTTGACAGGAGTTTAATGATGGACTAGTAAGTCCCGAGCAGCCCGGGTTTAACGCCAAATTCTGCGCAACCGTTGCTTTGAGCATAATAAGCTGATGAGGTACGTTGCTGTAGAAGTCAATTCTCCTAAAAGAAGTTGTACTTTAGGATTTAAATGGTGGCTCACCGTTGGAAGAATGTTGTTTTGGTGTACCGTAAGTACAGAACCAAATTCTGAAGATATCACATACAGTTTTGTCCCTTTGCGACGTCATTAAGTCCATTCGACCCATCCAGTATAGCAATCCGTGTATACCTTGAAGTTCCTATCCTGTATATCGACAAAGCCGACCACTACTTGTTGAATACAATTGTTTTGCAAGTGCGACACTGGAATACGGTTTGCTTGATGTAGTTGGTTGGTTGTTTTTGTTTTATGGCATACCAACCCTTTTCAGGTTATTTAATACCGAATACAAAGATTTTGAAGAAAACTTTTTAATAGAATATTTGTTGCTTTCAAGTCGGTTTATATATAGTTTAAGGTCATATCCAGGACCTTTGCTTGATGTAAGTATCTACGTTATTTTGTGGTTGTTATATTGTCGAAGTGTATAAGGTTCGTCATCAAACTAAATATGTATGTTGCATTAGATAAAGAGAGCTGGGTATATATTGTAAGAAATTTCTTTCCCACACACTCAATTTCCTCCCTGCAGTAGCAAATGAATTCCACCAAGAAAAGCCATACCTTTAAATTCAAAATTTATTCACAATGTAACAGCAATGAAAGTTCTTTGGTTCTGATAAATCCTTTTGCAAAGCGGTGGCCTCCATTTGCATATTAACAAATAGAAATAATTTGGCCCTATTAAAATTGTCAGCACTATGGTGACATAACAAATCATAAAATTTCAACACTTTTCCCTAGACTCTGATTGCCTTAGATAAGCTGGAATACCTTGTAATATCCAACGGAAAGGTATTTTCAGAAGAACGTGTCTCCTGAGAGTACACACATGATACAATTTTTTTTATTAGTTTCGTTTAGACAAGGCAAGGGTGAGATTGGCTAATCAATGAATCAATGCCATCTATGTTGAGCCATTCCGGGCTATACATCCAGAAATTGAATAACTGGGAAAATTTAGAAGTATTGATACCTCTAGTTAGAAGATCTGCTGAAATTTCCGGCGAAGAAACATTTTAATTTCGGTAAAACGCCAAATTTAATATTAATATCTTCTAAAAAATTTTTGATCACAGCGATTCTGTTTTCAATGAATATATTTTTCTTGGATCCTTTACCGTTCAGGATCCACGAGAGGACACCTTGGGAATCAGACATCTTTGTTAAGGGGATCCAGAGCACCCAAAACTTGAGGGGGCTACCTTAAGTGCTAAAAACATAGCCAATACTTCCAAAGTGGGAAGTGACTCCCCTTTAATTGGGGCCACACTGACCTTTGCGAACAACAGAGTAATGTACTTGCAATAACCCTTATCCCTAAGTGGCTTCCGGGCCTTGATAAGTGGTGATCACTGTGTAAAGAAAAAAAAATTTTAAAAAAAACAGAGAACAATTCGCTCCCTGTTTCGCGTCACAGAAACAAATAAATTCGACAGACTGATTTTCTGACAATACACGCCTGGGAAATTCAAACTTCCCCAACTCATTTAGAACCTTGGCATGGGTTTGCCACAGCTTATTGAGCTCTTCGGGTATCCGCTCATCCCATGACAACTTGCTTTTCCAGATCGAGCTGACAATGTTCTTTCCCTGTATCGTGTCGGGAAGAAGCATAGATAAAGAGTCATATACTACTGATATTTGCGAAAGAATCTCCCGTTTGGTATTGATCTCAGGTCCATTTAAGTGGGAGAAAGTTTGAACCTGTCCCGAATAGGATCATATAGGTATCCCAATACCTTCTCAAAGGCTTGGAAGGGAGAAGAAATAGTTTCATCCTCCAACATTTTATCTTGTATCTTAGAACAGTTAGAATTGCAGGATCGTAAATCGAAGCCTGCCTCTAACAATTTGATACGAACATTGTTACAAATAGTAAGTAGGGACTCTGTCACAACTGGTGGTAAAAAGATTATCCACATGAAAATTGTTGGAAATAGCATGCGATGCTGCATTTTTTGCATATTTTTCCACATGGAATTTCAAAATTAAGTTCAGAATGAAGGAGCTAGCATTGAACCCAAATATAATTTGTCACCTTTTCTAAGAAAAAAAATCTGTGTTTATTCTCTTCCGATTTAAGGTGAATTTGTAAGAAGGCCTTCCTTATATCACCTAGTAAGGACATATTCATTTCTCCTGAATCTCAGCAATAAATCTAATAATTTAGCAGATAAGTTCACGCCCATTTAGGCAGCGTCATTAATTGACGTCCCCTTTCGACGTTTCAGAGAGCAGTTAAATACGGGGCAAATTTTTGTTGTCACTCAAATTCCCTCCTTACTAACGGGACTATGAGGAACCCAAATATAATCTTTATACTTCCCAGGCCGGACAAAAAAACTGCTCAACTATTCCACATTCCTCATAATCCTCAAACACTTGGAGGTACACATTATACATTCCCGTCCTTTCTAAGGACTCTGCCAGTCTCTCCAATACTTTTAAGAAAGTCAGAAAGTTACTTTTTACCAGTGGGATCATATTTTTAACGTAACAAAGTTTACAAAAAATATTAGAATTTTTAACATTCTTCTTCTTCTAGTGTCTGGTCTTACTGACATTGATTATCATGACTCTCCATTTTCCTTGTTCTTGATCTTTCTCATAAGCTCAGAGTAAAAAGACGAAAAGCAAAAAACGAACAAAGAAAAAACCAACTGTTTATGATATATTATGATATACAATATATACAGGGTGTCCGTAAAGTTACTATACAGTCTTACAAGGTACTATACAGACACCCTGTAATATATTAAGAGTACAGTAAGATATTGTATTAATATATTTATTTGACACAAAAGAAATAAAAAATACAAAACACCTTTATGTTTATGAAAATCTCAGAACATACACTATTAATACAAATATAATACAATAAAAAAAAGAATGTATAGTAACTTTACGGACACCCTGTATATATATATATGTATATATATATATATATATATATATATATATATATATATATATAATATACATATGTATTATAATATATATTATATATATATGCATTATAATATATATATATAATATGTAATAATAGTACAAGATATATATATTATAACATATATATATATATTATAATAACTAAATTATAATATATATGTATTACAACATATATATTATAATATATATATATATATTATAATATATCAATTATAAAATATATACATATATATATATATAAATATATATATATATATATATATATATTATAATATATAGTAAGGAGGGAATTGGAATGATGACAAAAACCCGTCCCGTATTTAACTGCTCTCTGAAATATATATATATATATATATATATATATATATATAATATATATATACATATATTATAATATATTATGATATATATTATAATATATATTAAGATATATATATATATATTATAACATATATATATATTATAATATATTATGATATATATTAAGATATATATATTATAGCATATATATATATTATAATATATTATGATACATATTATAATATATATTAAGATATATATATATATATTATAGCATATATATATTATAATATATTATGATATATTATAATATATATTAAGATATATATATATATATTATAGCATATATATATTATAATATATTATGATATATATTATAATATATATCAAGATATATATATATTATAGCATATATATATTATAATATATTATGATACACATTATAATATATATAAAGATATAAACATTATAGCATATATATATATATATATATCATAATATATTATGATATATATTATAATATATATATTAAGATATATATATATATTATGGTATATATATTATAATATATATATATTATATATATTATAATATATATATATACATTATAATATATATATTATATATATTAAGATATATATATTATAACAGATATTATAATATATATAATATATATAATATATATATAATATATATATAATATATATATTATAATATATTATGATATATATTATAATATATATTAAGATATATATATTATAACATATATATAATATATATATATTATATATAATATATATATATATATAATATATATATTATAATATATTATGGTATATATTATAATATATATTTAGATATATATATATATATATATATATATATATATATATATATATATATTATAATCTATATATATATTATATTATGGTATATGTTATAATATATATTAAGATATATATATTATACATATATATATTATAATATATTATAATATATTATAATATATATATTATAATATATATATAATATAATATATAATATAATATATATATTATAATATATATATATAATATATATAATAATATATATATTATATATATTATAATATATATATTATATATATTACAATATATATATACATTATAATATATATATTACATAAATTATAATATAAATATACATTATAATATATATATATATTATAATATATATTATAATATGCATATACATTATAATATATATATTATAATATATATTATAATATATATACATTATAATATATATTATAATATATATTATAATATATATACATTATAATATATATGTTATGATATATATATTACACTATATATAATATGTATATAATATAATATATATGTATTATAATATATATATATATATATTATAATATATATATATTATAATATATATAATATATATGATAATATACATATTATAATATATATATTATAAGATACATATTATAATATATATATTATAATATACATATTATAATATATATATTATAATATATATATTATAATATACATATTGTAATATATATATTATAATACATATATTATAATACATATTATAATATATATAATATATATATATATTATAATATGTATATATATATTATAATAATATACATTAAATATATATATATTATAATATATACGTATTATAATATATATATATTATAATATATATATTATAATATATATTATATATATATTATAATATATATATTATAATATATTATATATAAATAAATATAATATATATTATAATATTATGATATATATATATATATATATGAATACAATATAGGTTAAGCCTAAGAATATAGTTTAATAATATATAATAATGGTCGATATATCAGATCAAGTTATATTAACAATAATATTGATGATCAAATTTTTTATTAATAAGCATATCAAGTTATAGTTTAATTTTAATAATTTTTACATATACTATTTAAAAAAAACAAAGTTTCCTCAAAAGTACTGGGAAGGGTTCCTAGTATATGCAAAATAATATGTAAATAAATCTAGAACCTAAATACACCTAAAAAAATAATAAGCTACAACATACAAATATACAACCTGTAACAGGCTGTATCTGTAGAAGAAAAAATAAATGCCCCCTACAAGGCTCATGTAAAATAAAAAATGTAGTCTATAGCTGCACAGTATCAAAAAACCCAAATCTTCATGAATTTTATAACAACCATAACTCAACAACACGATTAAGTAATGACACCAACTTTAACCAATCTACCAATTAAATACAGACCAACCCACGATATAGTAATCCAACACCTAATCTACCGGGAAATAATTACACTAAAGAAGAGGCAATATATTTTGGTTCCACATCTGGCTTAATAAAACATAGAATTTCAACGCACAAATATTCATTTAAAAATCACTCCCTGTTAAACCAAACTACCCTATCCAAGGATATTTGGCGACTCAAGGTAAAAATATTTCTTTCAATTTGAAATGGAAAATAACAGGATCTTACAAAGCATACAAGCCAGGAGATAAATTCTGTTCACTTTGTACAAAAGAGACCCTAAAAATTTTAAAATATGAAGATATAAAAATTAGAACCACCCTCCTAAATTCAAGAGAAGAACTTATTTTCGCATGCAATAATAAACGTTGGTTTAAATTTAATAAATATAAACCACCTTAAATCATTAAAAATGTTACTTATTTATATTCAATATTAAAATTAAACTATAACTTTAAATGCTTATTAATAAAAATTTTTGATCATCAATATTATTGTTATTATTAATTGATCTGATATACAACCATTATTATATATTATTAACATATATTCTTAACCTTAACCTATGATATGTTTTTTAATTTCAATAAATAAATAAATCATCAAATATTAAATTCAATAATTTCAAAAAGATTATAATATATTGTTTGCTTGATTTATTATTCCTTAATAATAAATTAATTTAAATACTAATTATCTCCCTTGCATTGTTTTAATTAAAGAAATAAGATTATCTCCTTGTTTCTTTTGTTAATTTTGAATTTAGCGTTTTCGGTCAAACGTATTCTAACCGATACAAAATATTTCATTAGCGTTCTTTTCAAAACTTAACATTTCAAAAGTTGAAAAGCTACAATTAACATCCATATGAATGCTTTGTCGTTAATTATTGATTTCAAAAGGTGAAAAATTGAAGAATTAAAAGGTAAATAATTATATACATTATATATGTGTGTGTGTATATATGTGAGTGTGTATATATGTATATGTGTGTTTATGTATATATATATATATATGTATATATATATATATATAAATATGTATATATATACATATATGTGTGTGTCTTGGTATTTAATATTTTAGTTTTATTAGAAATATATTATCATAATGTTATATTTAAACCACATTCAGATTTATAATTTTATTCTATTTTATTTCTATCTTTAACCCATATTACTTTACTTATCAAGTAAATACACACCTTTTATTTTAATTTTTTCCAGATACATCTGCCTTACTTTAAATGCTACGTTTATTTATGGTATGTTTTACATATACTAGAAACCCTTCCTAATATTTTGATGATGGGGAAACTTTGTTTTTTTAAAATACTATATGTAAAAATTATTGAAATCTATCTATAACTTGATATGCTTATTAATAAAATTTTTAATCATCAATATTATTGTTAATATTAATTGATCTGATATATCGACCATTATTATATATTATTAAAATATATTCTTAGCCTTAACCTATGATATTTTTGATATCTATAAATAAATAAATTATCAAATATCAAATTACATAATTTCAAAATAGATTATAATATTTTGTTTGCTGGATTTATTTTTCCTTAATAATAAATTAAATTAAATACTAATTATCTCCCTTGCATTGTTTAATTAAAGAAATAAGATTATCTTCCCCTTTCTTTCTTCGGTTTTAAATTTAGCGTTTTAATCAAACGTATGCTAACCGATATAAAATATTCCATTAGCGTGTTTTTAAAAATTTATCATTTCATAAGATGAAAAGCTACAATAAACATCCATATGAATGCTTTGTCCTTAATTGCTGATTTCAAAAGGCGAAGAATTAAAAGGTAAATAATTATATATATAATATATATATATATATATATGTATGTGTGTATATGTGTGTATATATATATGTGTGTGTGTGTGTCTATGCATTTTATTAAAAATATATTATTATAATATTATATTTAAACCAAATTCAGATTTATAATTTTATTCTATTTTATTTCTATATTTACCCCATATTAATTTGCTTATCAAGTAAATACATACCTTTTATTTTAATTTTTTTCCAGATACATCTGCCTTACTTTTAATGCAAGGTTTATTTATGGTGTCTTTTACATATATTAAAAACCCTTCCCAATAGTTTTGCTGATGAGTCAACTTTGTTTTTTTTTAAATACTATATTTAACAATTATTGTCCGTGGCTTAATGTCTACCACAACAAAAACATTGTTTTCCGAAACGATCGTACAAATTATTGACTTTGTTATTGTTCCTTCTTGTGAAACGGATTTTTAATTTAATTCAAATTTGAATTTTAAATTATCAACAACATTACTGAATATATTATAATAAATATATATATATTATAATATATATATATATTATAATATATATATTATAATATATATATTATAATATATATATGTATTATATATTACAATATCTATATATGTTATAATATATACATATTATAATATATATTATATATATATATATATTATAATATATATATATATATTATAATATATATATATGTATTATATATTACAATATATATAATATATATATATAATAGCTGTACCCGGCCACGCGTTGCTGTGGCTCAGTTTGTTAAAATGGAACACATGTGAAAGTAGAGAAAAGTTTTATTCTTTTTTCAACAGAATGTACAAATTATTTTTTTTAACAGATGTTAAGAAAATAAACAGAAAAAAACTTCCATCATTAATTATGCAAAAAAATAAATAAAATGTTGATTTAGTGTTTCAATATGCTTATAAATTACGATAAAACTTGCTGAGTATGCACTGTTTTACGGTTGTTGTAAAAATGGAACGGAAACTTTAATTTCGCTTCATTTTAATCTTTCTTAATTTTTTAATTGTGCCCCCCAAACGAATATAATCAAAACAGTAACATTCAACAATTGTACTTTATGTATATAAAACACAAAATGGGTTTTTGTATTACTGTACACATAGATTCGAAAAAGTTGTCAAAAAACAAATATATAACAAATAATTGTTATCAAAGGCAAGATAAGTTACTTTTCTGCCAAACTGGATATATTTTTTGTGTTTTTATTCAATGTAACATATTTATTCAGCTCGAAAAACATACAGTGTTTACCGATGTATTCGAAAAGTCAAGATGCCGTCTCACACCCTCTTAACACCGTAAGTATGGAAAAAGGTGTTATAAATAAAAAAAACTCTACAAAATACTATTAAAACCCGCCGAATATATGTCAACCTATGTCACGGTAACATATATTGAACGAGTTTTTAACAGTATTTTATCCGGTTTTTTTATTTATAACATTATTTCCCACACTTACCGTGTTAAAGAGAGAATCAGACGCCATTTTGAATTTACCAATACATCGTAAACACTGTATGGTTTTCGAGCTGAAAACATTTATATGTTACATTGAATAAAAACACGAAAAATATATCCAGTTTGGTAGAAAAGTAACTTATCTTGCCTTTGATAACATTTATTTGTTATATATTTCTTTTTGGACAACTTTTTTGAATCTATCTGTACAGTAATACAAACCCCACAAAATATTTATTAAAAAAAAAAGTTAATAACGAAAGGGAAATAATTCCATGTTTAAACGAAAAAGTCAGTTTACCTAACTTACTGTATTAATGTTATTATTTTTAAGCAAGAAAAAAAAGGTAAATATCCAGATACGCTACTACAGAATACCGACCACTCTAATTTGTTTTTTTATAAGTAATTGAGGTCGCTGACAACGAATCTGATAGTCAAACTTGGGGCAAATTTACCGTTTGCATGGTATTTACCCCTGCACCCACAAACTTCTTTACACCATTTTGCAGCTTCCGTTTATGCTACGCGCATGCACGCTGTAGCATAAACGACGGCTTCACCAAGCAAACTACGTTGGGGAGGGGATTTTTTTTCCAGGACATAGAATTTTCTAATTTTCAAAAATACATTATAGCGCTTTTTGGGTGGAAAATTTAAAATTACTGAAAAAGGAATGAAATAAGAAAAGGAAAGCACACCAAGTTGGAGTAGGGGAGGGGTAATTTATCTGTTTTTTTTTTACCTGGAACATCGAATTTTCAAATTTTCCGTAAGTAACGCACCGACATTTACCAATTAGAACACCATTTAACATTTTCCGAAGATTTTACTTTGTATATTGGGGACGCGAGCGGGGGGATGTGATGTTGGGGCGCGCGCGCCAACACCCCCCTCCCCAAACAAATTAGAGCGGTCGGTGTTCTGGATATTTACCCCCCAAAATATTTAGGTTTGGCTATAAATTCCTAAACTCATTTCACCCTAAATAATTTAGGTGACTGAAATAGGAATCTAATTGAATCTTTAATTTTTTGAATGGTATATGAGAAATTCATTTTTCTTCGAGTTATATTGAATTCATTAATACGGACTTTAGGGGCTTTTTTCGTAATGTTACTGTAAAAAATATTTTTTATTGTTACAAATTACGATACTTTAAAAAAAGCAAAAATAAATTCTTGCGTTTTTTGTTTACTACTGAAAACCATAACTTTAGTAAAGGTATTTTTTGTTTAAACAAAATAAAACATTTTCACTAAGAGTTAAGTAAAAATAATTAGTTCATTATATTCTGCGATCATTATTTGAAAAATATTGCAATTTTCATTAAAATTCGTTAATTTCCTGATTTTTGGTGAATTTTTAAGTAAAAGGAGGAGTCAAAATGTGTATACACTTGGAGCGTCGGCATTCATTTTGCGACCACGTGTGGTTAATTTAAATTAAAGTTCAATCACATAGTTACATTATCAATAATCATGTAATTAAACCCATTGAAAATTTACCGATATTGTAAACACATTCTGTAGTGTTTTTTTAGTGATGCAATGTTGTCAACTGAGATTTAAAAAAAAAACACAAGATAAGGAGAAAGAAATGTCCAGAAAATCGCTAGAAGTTTAACTTATCGTCTGAAATTTTCAAAAATCGCTAATTCCCCCCCCCCCAAAAAAAACTCCATAATGTTCCGTGTTTTCTCACTATGGGTTTGTATTATTGTTTATTCAGCTCAAAAACCATACAGTGTGTACCGATGTATTGGAACATTAAAGATGGAGTCTGATTCTCTCTTTAACACGGTAAGTTTGGGAAAATATGTTAGAAATAAAAAACCGGATAAAATACTGTTAAAAACTCGCTCAATACATGTTACTGTGACATAGGTTGACATATATTCGGCGGGTTTTAATAGTATTTTGTAGAGTTTTTTTTATTTATAACACCTTTTTCCATACTTACGGTGTTAAGAGGGTGTGAGACGGCATCTTGACTTTTCGAATACATCGGTAAACACTGTATGTTTTTCGAGCTGAATAAATATGTTACATTGAATAAAAACACGAAAAATATATCCAGTTTGGCAGAAAAGTAACTTATCTTGCCTTTGATAACAATTATTTGTTATATATTTGTTTTTTGACAACTTTTTCGAATCTATGTGTACAGTAATACAAACACGTTTTTTTTGCCGTTGTTTCTTGCTTTTTACACTTTTAGATCGTATTTTAAACTAAACTTCGGAGGTTTGAAACCTAACCCCTCACACACACCTAAAATGTACTTGGAAAAATCGATTTTATAGTGAGATTTAAGAATGGTTAGTCGAAAAAAAGGTGAAAAACAAAACAAATAATCAATAAATAATTGTTACCAAAGGCAATAAATGCTACTTTTTTTTTACTTATATGAATGAGTTTATTTTATGTTTTTAAGCGCTTTTCTTTATTTTTTAATAATCTAATGCGGGTGTGTGGTTGCCAAATACATCCAGATTTTCTAGAATTTCCCGCTAGATTGTAAACGAAATCTCCAGATCTAGCAGGAAAACCGCTAAATTGTAACACTGGTCACGTGACAGGAAGCGGTAATAAATAATTGTCCCTAAATAAAAAAAATGGCTTCTCGGTACAAAGAAATCCACCTATTTATCATAGAAAAATTAAGTATAATGTTATAATTAAAAAGAAATATATAAAAACACACATGGATATAGTAAACATATTATACCAAAACGTGGAAGCCATCCGTCCAGTGGTATTTTTAGACAATTAACTCCGAACGAACCAACATTTACATTTATATATATAGATTTTATTATATTATATTATATTTATAGATATACAAATGTAATTCTTGGTTTCATCGTTTTTAATAATCTAAATAACCACTGGTCCGATTTCATCGATACTTTGGCATAATGTGTTACTGTTCCCATGCGTGTTTTTACATTTCGCTTTTTAATTATAACATTTTACTTATTTTTTTTTTAAATAGGTGGTTTTCTTTGTGACGATGTGACCATTTTGTATTTGGGGGCATATTTATCACCACCTTCCGTTTTACATGTAAAAAATTATAGGTTTTCGGGTATGCTGACAAGGCTAGGGATGTCTTTTCCGAAAGCCGTTCTACACATGGGGAGGTTGGGGGTGCCTATTCCGGGAAACGTTCTTAACATGGGTAGATTGGAGTGTTTATTCGTTGTAAACGTACCCGACAACCTGTAAATGTCGACATTTCAGAGATTTTTTTCCACCTAAACTCCAGTCTTGTCGCAAATCAACCATTGTGAATCATCTTTTTATTATTTAGGTAATTAAAGATTCAATCAGATTCCTATTTCAGTCACCTAAACTATATAGTGTGGAATGAGTTTAGGAATTTATATCCAAACCTAAATATTATTTTTACTTAAAAAATAATAACATTAATACACTAAGTTAGGGAAAATTTGCATAGAATGCTCTGCTTTACGGTTGTTGTAACAATGGAACGGAAATTTAACTTTCGTTCACTTTTTAATTCGGCACATTTTTACATCACGGCCAACTCATCGTTCACATTCGACATGTCAACTTTTGTAGGTTTTCTGGTATGTTGACAAGGTTAGGAGTGCCTATTCCGGAAGCCGTTCTTAACATGGGGATGTTGGGGGTGTCTATTCCGGGAGCCGTTCTTAACATGTATAGATCGGAGTGTTTATTCGTTTAAACGAACCCGACAACCTATAAATGTCGACATTTCCAATGTGAACGGTAAGTTGGACTGATGTAAAAATAACAAAAATAGCAAACCGACTTATTCGTTTAAAAATGGAATTATTATCCTTTCGTTAATAATTTTTAAAAAAATATTTCGTGTTTTATATAAAGTACAATTGGTGAATGTTATCGTTTGGGGGGCACAATTAAAAAAAACAGATTAAAACAGACCAAAAGTGAAGTTTCCATTCTATTTTTATAACAACCGTAAAACAGCGACTACTCCGCAAGTTTCATCATAATTTATAAACATCTAGATCTACTTACCTTATATTAGTAATCGAGCGATCCATAAAAATCTGGTAGCTAAGTGTCAAATCTGCTTAAAATATTGAAAAAAAAATAGAACCTTTCCCAAACATACTGGCAATACTTTGGTTTCGTCCTTCCCTTGAGTGTTTTCAATAAGGGGGATTGATTTACTAGGATTTGTATTGGAAGTTGAGCACTTATAAAATTATTTAATTGTTTAATTTTTTGCATTTTTGTTGAATTTGATAGTTTGCAATAATTGATAGCCCACTCAAAAAATTGAACAAAGACGAAATTAAAAAGAATGGTACTCATGCAGAATTTGAAACAACCCCTCCCGCCCCCTGGATTCCAATTATGATTAGGGTTCGACCGGCAATCACTGGATTCAGCTGAGTGTTTTTCAAATGTTGAAACACTAAATCAACATTATATTTTTTTTGCATAATTAATTAACGATGGGAGTATTTTTTCTGTTTATTTTCTTTGCATCTTTTGTGCAAAAATAATTTATACATTCTCTTGAAAAAAAACTTTTCCCTACTTTCAGCTTACTATTTTCTTTTCTTTTTATAATAAAAAAGTGCAAGTTTTCCAGAAAAAAAATTCACCTAACAATTTATGGCAAAAAATTCATCTTTTCATGGTGGAAAAAAATCAACTTTTATTGATAAAAAAAATTAAAAAATAATAAAAGTAAATAAACAATACAAAATGCAATTTTTCTTGAGGAGTGTGTTCCATTTTAACAATTTGAGCCACAGCAACGCGTGGATGAGTATATCTAGTATTACATTATATATATAATATATATATTACATATTTATAAAATATATAATATATATATATATTATATTTATAATATATGTACAACATATAAATGTATATATATATTCTTATATTATATAACATATTATATATATTATATTTATATATAATATTGCTTATGAGCATCCTTGCAAAATCCTTATGATTATATGTGCCCTCCTCACAGCCAATAATTTGTGGTTGAGATATTATTAGAAGTAAAAATAGTGACATTAACTAAAGATACGTACGCAACAATGGATTAGAGAATCCAATACATTTTCTAGATGCGATAGAAGCAGTCAGAGTTATAATTTGGCTTGGTTGATTTGACCGAAGAATTTGAAATTTTACACTCCCATAAATAATACCAGTACGACCGGATAATTTCGAATAGACATTGTTGGTATTAATTTTCTTTGAGGACAGTATCAAATACAGGCACAAACACATGAACAAATGAGGTGCAACTTAATTATACCGACTGCTTATCTTCGATTGTGTTCTTCAGTCGAGTGTCAGGTTTCATTTTATTTAATCAATTTTGAGTATTTCACAAGTGTAAATTGTATGAAGCTCTCGCTCTACGCTAGCTTTACATGTTTAAAAAGATTTTGAAAGCGATTTAATAATACTTTATCATTATGGGTCGCTCTAACGACATATCGTTGCCCGAGAAGCAGCATATCTTTGATTTGCGAGCAGAAGGAAAGACGCACATGGAAATCGCAATCAAGGTAGGATGTTCAAGATCGGCGGTGACCAAAGTGCTCACGAAAGGTGCTGAGGGTGTTTCCAACAGCAATCGAAAGAAATGTGGACGAAAGAAAGGCACCACGGAAAGAGCGGGCACTGGACAAGGTGGCAAAGAAAAGTCGATTCCAATCAACAAGTCACATCACCGAAACGTGGAAATAGCCTTCTAGTTCTGACGTTTTGAGAAGCACTACCTACCGGCAACTGGGATACCAAATCGTAAAGCTGCCACCAAACCGCTCCTTAACAAGAAGCAGATGTTGAAGAGGCTCCGATGGGAAACTGCTCACCAAATGTGGACTGCAGATAAATTACGGCGTGTGATCTTTTCGATTTTGTATCTCCTTCGGCGACCAAGGGCCACGTGTTTGGCGAAGAACCACGGAACGGTATAACAAAGAATGCGTTAAGAAGTCTGTGACGTTCCCGCAGTCTTGCATGTTTTGGGGCTGTATGAGTGCTAAAGGTGTTGGTAATTTATGCTTCATCAAAGGAACTGTAAACGCAAAAGTGTACCAATATATACTGGAAGCTAATTTACTACCAGTGTTGGATAACCAGTTTGACAGGGAGGCTACAGACATCATTTTTCAACATGACTTGGCACCGGGACACTCTGCCAAGACCAGGTCTTCCTGGCTGCGAGAACGATCAATCACTGTTCTTGAATGGCCGGCAAACTCGCCAGACTTGAACGTTATTGAAACCTTGTGGGACACTATGAAGAGGAAGCTCCGAAAAGAAAAACCTACTACACTTGCAGCCATGAATATTGCAATCATGAACACATGGGATTCAGTGTCCACACATGATTGTGAGAAGCTTGTAGATTCCATGCCCCGGAAAATTGATGCTGTTATCAAGGCAAAAGGTGCTGCTACTAAATATTGATTAATTTTATTTGTATTTGTGTTAATAAAAAACTATTTTGTTTACTAACCTGCATTGTTCTATTATTTTGAAACACGAAATATAAAAAAAAAACTTACATTGCAGTCGATATGAAAAAAAAATTATGTCGTAAAACAAGTATTTTAGTTAGTTCAGCATTGTAGGGATATTTTAGCACATAGTACATCTGACAGATCGTCAACAAAAAGAATTTAAACCCAAAAAACATGATGTTCTATTTTTTGGACCAGCACGAGTACATACATATAGATACCTATATATACACACATATATATACATATAAATATACATATATATAGGATGATTGCAACGTCTTGTCAGACGAGTGCCACTCCCTCAAACATTTAAAATCCATGAACCCAAATACCTGAGGGAGTATCAATACAAAGATGATGTTACAGAGCCTTAGCTGTGTACGACAGCTAAGTCTCTATCTCGGTTCAAAATGTTGAGATCCAGCAACAAGCAAGAGCAAGATAGCCTGCAACAAATTAAACTGCAGACCGGCTTAATGGGTGTACTGGTCTTCCGCTTTATGGTTTTTTAAATCGGAGATTTGCTTCACCTAGAAAGGTTGCCTTCACACCGGCTTACGGGAGCCCTCTCCACACTAATACACATATACACACACACAAAATATACACTTGCGTGTCCGTGCGTATATATATACATATATATATATACATACACATATATACATATATATACATACATACACATATATATATATATACACATATATATATATACATATATATACATACACATATACAAATACATATATACCTATATATACATATATATACATAAACACATATAACTATATATACATATATACATAAACACATATACCTATATATACATATATATATATATATACATAAACACATATACCTATATATACATATATATATATACACATAAACACATATACCTATATATACATATATATATATAAATATATACACATAAAATATACATATATATATACATATATTTATACATATATATACATAGATATATCCATAAATACGTACATATATACATATATATATACATATACACGTATATATATACATCTACATATGTATGCACATATATATATATACATATGTATATACATATACACTTGTATATATAATTCTACTTATGTATACACATATATACATATACATATAAATATACATATGTATATACACATATATGATGATGATTTCAACGTCTTGTCAGACGAGTGCCACTTCCTCAGACATTTAAAATCCATGAGCCCAAATGTCTGAGGTAGTATCTATACAAATATGATGTTAAAGAGTCTTAGCTTTGTACGACAGCTAAGTCTCTCTCTCTCGGTTCAAAATGTTGATATCCAGCAACAAGCAAGAGCTAGATGGCCAGCAACAAATAAAACTGCAGACCAGCTTAATGCGGGTACTGGTCTCCCGCTTTATTGTTTTTTAAATCAGAGATTAGCTTCTCCTAGAAAGGTTGCCTTCACCATGGCTTACGGGAGCCCTGTCTAACCCAATACACGTATACACACAAACATACACGGTGCTAGTTGGCCGTTGACTCAGAAAAAGAGTTCATTCGCCCTTTGGAAGGTCTTGTTTTTAATCCTCCAGGGAGACTAGCCGCCCTCCTCACCAAACAAGTCTGGTGGGGGAACCGGTTTAGTCCCCGGTGACCCGACCATGAGGCAGGTAGTACTGGGTTACATGGTACCAGTAGCATATGACATGACCTGACAAATAAAACATATACACACATATATATATACATACATATATATACATATAGATACATATATATATATGCATCTATATAGATACATATATATGCATATATATACATACATCTATATATGCATATATACACATACATATAAATATGCATATATACATAATATAAATATGCATATATACATACATATATATGCATATATATACATACATATATATGCATACATATACATACATATATACAGATACATATACATACATATATACACATACATATATACATATATAAATACATATATATATATACATATACATACACACATATACATACATATTCATATATATACATATATATAAAAATATATATACACATGTATATATATACATATTTAGATATATATATATACATACATATACATAAATATATACATATGTATACATACATATACATATATACATGCATATATATACATGTATATATACATTTTTATATATAAATCATACGGATACATATATATATATATACATTTTTATATATAAATACATAGATATCCATATATATATATATACATAGATATATATGCATACACGTATATACATATATATATATGATGATTGCAACGTCCTGTCAGACGAGTGCCACTCCCTCAGACATTTAAAATCCATGAACCCAAATGCCTGAGGGAGTATCTATACAAAGATGATGTTACAGAGTCTTAGCTTTGTACGGCAGCTAAGTCTCTCTCTCTCGGTTCAAAATGTTGAGATCCATCAACAAGCAAGAGCAAGATAGCCAGCAACAAATTAAACTGCAGACCAGCTTAATGCCGGTATTGGTCTTCCGCTTTATGGTTTTTTAAATCAGAGATTAGCTTCTCCTAGAAAGATTGCCTTCACCACGGCTTACGGGAGCCCTCTCTACCCCAATACACATATGCATATATATATATATATATATATATATATATATATATATATATATATATATATATATATATATATATACGTACATGTATATACATATTTATACATATATATATATACATACTTGTATATATACATATATATACATATATATATATATACATACTTGTATATATACATATATATACATATATATATACATATATCTATACATATATATATACATATATATATATGCATACATATATATATATACATATGTATACATACATACACATATACCTACATATATATACCTACATATATATACACATATATACATACATACATATACCTACATATATATACATACATATACCTACATATATATACATATACATACATATACCTACATATTTATATATACATATACCTACATATATATATATACATATATATACGTATGTATACATATACCCATATATATATATACATGTATATATATATATATGTACATATATATGATGCTTGCAACGTCTTTTCAGACGAGTGCCACGCCCTCAGGAACTAAAAGCCCATGAGCCGAAAATGACTTTAGTCCTGCCGGCAAAATTCACACGCACAAGCAGACATTACACTGAAGATGATCACTGGTGCATATACATATATATACATGCACGCATGCATACACATATACACATGCATACACAACACACATACAAATAAGCCACACATATGAATACATACACATTACATATATGCATACATACCTATACATACATAAACATACACAAGACGGTCGTTGGCATACATATATATATATATAAACGCAAATATTCATATCTACACATACACATATACATATCTGTAAACATACACACATATATATACACCATGATAATACACATACATACGTATACAGACACAAATGCATACATACAGATACACATACATACACACATACACATACACACATTCATACACACATATACATACATATACCATACGTACACATATGCGCATACATATATACATACACTTACCTACATATACATACACGTCCATAAATATGCCCTCATACACATATACATACATGCTCATGCATACATCTACATGCACACCTCTATATGCATACACACATGCATAAATACATATACACACGCCTATATGCATACTTGCACATACATACACTCACAAACATATGTATACATACCTATATACATATATATATATATTATATATATATATATATATATATATGCACATGTACGACAGCTAAATCATTCTCTCTGATAAAATGTTGAAATCCAGTAACAAGCAAGAGCAAGACACCCAGCAAAAAGTCAAACTGCAGACCAGCTTAATGCGGGTACTGGTCTCCCGCTTTATGTTTTTGTACTCAGAGATTTGCTTCTATTAGAGGGGTTGCTTCACGACGGCTTACGGGAGCCCCCTCCACCCCGCATACCAATGGAAATAAACACATGCGTACATACAAATGTACGCCTACATACGTATGCTTGTGCACACACATAAAATATAATAATGTAGAGGCACAAATATACGCATATTCACGCATGCACACACATAAGTATACACACTTATACATGCAAAATACACATGAATGAATAGTCCAAAACTCATAAATAGTAAATGATCATCACATCATTTTGCAAAACCAATAAACGTACGAACCGACGAGAAAACAGTCCAACTGAATACGATTTAAAGACGCTTGGATTTTTTTAAAAATAAAGTTTGTTTTAGACTCAGTCTTCCGTAACACATGACACTAATATAAACAATCTCGTACATGATTTTCAAAACAACCGACGAGAAAACAATCCAATTGAAAACGATTTAAAGAAGCTTGGATCTTTCTTTATGTACATATATATATATATATATATATATATATATATATATATATATATACATAGATATATAAACATATTTTTATATATATACATAGATATAGATACATATATAAACATATATATACATATATATATATAAATATATATATACATACATATAAATATATATATATATACATATATACATAAATATATATATATACATGTATATGCATACATATATATAAACATATATAAATATACATAAACATATACATGTATAAATATAGATATATACATATGCATATATATAGATAAATATACATATATACTTATATAGACACAAAGATATATATACACATATACAAACATATATAGGTATATATACATACATACTTACATATATATATACAGATATCGACGTATATATACATACATATCTACATATATATACATATATATGCATATATACATACATGTATATACATATGTACATACATATATACATATATACACACCTATATACATAGTATGTACATACGTATATATACAAGTATATACATATATAAATACATCTATATACACATATATATACATATATACATACATATATATACATATATAAATATATACATATCTATATACACATATACATACATAAATATATAAATATATATGTACATATATACATATATACATATATATATACATACACCCCGACATATATGATGATTGCAACGTCTTGTCAGACGAGTGCCATTCCCTCAGACATTTAAAATCCATGAGCCCAAATTTCTGAGGGAGTATCTATACAAATATGATGTTAAAGAGTCTTAGCTTTGTACGACAGCTAAGTCTCTCTCTTGGTTCAAAATGTGGAGATCCAGCAACAAGCAAGTGCAAGATGGCAAGCAACAAATTAAACTGCAGACCAACTTAATGCGGGTACTGGTTTTGCACTTTATGGTTTTTTAAATCAGAGATTAGCTTCTCCTAGAAAGGTTGCCTTCACCACGGCTTACGGGAGCCCTCTCTACGCCAATACACATATACACACACACAAATATACACGGTGCTAGTTAGCCGTTGACCGAGAAAAAGAGTTCATTCGCCCTTTGGAAGGTCTTGTTTTTAATCCTCCAGGGAGACTAGCCGCCCTCCTCACCAAACAAGTCTGGTGGAGGAACCAGTTTAGTCGCCGGTGACCCGACCATGAGTCAGGTAGTACTGGGTTACATGGTACCACATATATACATACCTATATACATATATACATACCTATATACATATATACACGTATATATATTGGTAAATACATAAATTTATATACGTATATACATGCATATATACATATATACATACATATATACATACATATACATACATACGTATATATACATATATACACATATATACATACATATATACATACGTATATATACATATATATACATTAAAATATACATATATATACATACGTATGTGATGTGGTGTGATGCACACAGGGCCTTTGAGCGTGTAGTGTTGTAGCTTAGTGAATGTGTAGAGTGCTTAGCTGCTTGGCTTTCAGGTGCTTTGCTCCTCTTGCTTCCAGCTGTAACCGCCACCTATACTCGCAAGAGTGAAGGGGAGGCAGTTTAGTAAGCCCTGCCCACTGGTGGTTAGAGCGTCTCACTGGTCAAGACTCGCATGCCACCTCCTCGTGGTACATCACGGTTTAACTGGGTACCTTGCGGCCCCAGGCTAAGTGTATGTGGGATCTCGGAGTAGTCTGGAGCCCCAGAGGTGTTGAGTGCATGGCCCTCCGGCGTGAGGACACGCCCTGGCTTACACCAATCCAGACCCCAGCTATGTGGTCAAATAGCAAAATGTCATCTCGGCAGCAGGAGTTGGCAGTCATGGTATGAGCGCAGCTGATATATTTTTCAACCACCGGTCTCCCATGGCGGATCACTGAGCGGATGAATCAAGAACGATCAACGGTCAGGGATCAACACCCAGTTAGCGGGTACTGCGGGGCAACCTACCACTGCTCCAGCTGTCGCACTCCTGTGCTCCGCTGGGGTCCGCAATGTTGGGTCCAGAGGTGGATGTTCTGTTCTGGGCATGCACTCATCCACTACTTCCCTGCCCCGGCGCTTGACGTTTCAGGCAACTACTATGGATATGTCAAGAATAAATTCTCAGCGACTGGCAATTCGGGAGCCCCCTGCAGTCGGGGGTGCTGTCGTTGCTCGGCAGGGCCCGCGTTCTAGGCAGGCGCGCCCCGGTCGACATCCTGCTACTGCCTCCCCACTACACCTGGCCTGCTGGAATGTCCGCTCCCTTGGGGTGACTTCCTCTCTTGACAGTTTTCATCCTCGGAAGTCTGCTGTTATCGACCTGGAATTACTCCGGTTGGGGGTGGATGTCTCAGCACTAGGCGAGACATGGCTCACTGGAAATGGCTCCATACGTGAAGCTAACTTCACATTTTACTGGACTGGCTACCCTGACTTGGAGAGACCAAAACATGGAGTGGGTTTTGCCATCTGCAACAAGCTGCTCAGCTTTGTCGAAACTCCCGTCGCCATCTCTCCCAGATTAATGTCACTACAGCTACACACCACCTCTGGTCCAGTGTCCCTATTGTCTGCCTACGCCCCAACCCTCACCTCGCCGGATGACCAGAAAGATGCTTTCTATCTCCAGCTGAGTGAGACCCTCTCCAAAATTGACCGCGGTCACCGCATAATCATCCTGGGTGATCTCAACGCTCGAGTAGGCAGTAACACCAATGCCTGGCCTGATGTCCTGGGTCCTCACGGAGTGGGCTCTATGAATGAAAATGGACAGCGTCTTCTGGAACTCTGTGCTACACACAGGCTGTGCATCCCATCAACCTTCTTTAAGGGCTCACCGTGGTCGAAGATGACATGGCAACACCCACGCTCTAAGCGCTGGCACCAGCTGGACCATGTGATCACTCAAAAGAAGCACCTCCAGGATATCATCCACTGCAGGACAATGCACTCTGCGGACTGTGACACAGACCACTCACTTGTGCGCTGTAAGCTTAAACTAAAGCCAAAGAAAATCCACCTGTCTTGCTCAAAACCACTTTCAACGCTCAATGTTCTTGCTACTAAGTCCAAGGAGAAATGCCAACATTTTCAAGCTTCAATACAATCCACCTTTGGCCAGTCTGCACCCCCTCAGGATGCTGCCTCTGCCTGGCTGCGGATTCGTGACACTGTTGGAGTTTGCGCACTCTCCAGTTTTGGTAGACGTACAGTAAAGCAGCCGGACTGGTTCAGACACCACGCGGACACACTCCATCAAGCACTAGCAGAAAAGCGAGCTGCAAGACTGGCTGTGAGGCAGGACCCCTCTCCTCAAGCTACTAGCCTCTGGAAGCAGAGCCGCTCAAAAGTGCAGCGCCTAACTCGAGAGGCTAAACACAACTATTGGAGTGACATCTCCAAGCGTGCTGAAGACTGCTCTGCCACCGGCAACACCGGTGGCATGTACCAAGCTCTGAAAGAGGCTCTAGGTCCTCCTGTGAAGAAATCATCTCCTTTGCGATCTCTGACCGGAGAACTACTCACCAATCCTGATGATCAGCTTGACCGTTGGGTGGAGCACTACAGCTCACTGTATGCTCAACCTGTAGCAGCTAGTGAGGCTGCTATAATAGCTGCTGTTCCCCAACTACCAGTCCTCCATGAGCTAGATTACGACATCACCATCGATGAAGTACACAAGACCATCAAGCTACTGAGGAACAACAAAGCCCCCGGCGTGGATGGGCTACCTTCAGAAATCTTCAGATGCGGTGGTGACTCACTAACTGAGGAACTCCATCATCTCTTCTCAATCTGCTGGAATGAAGGTACTATTCCCGATGAACTTCGTAACGCCAACATAGTTACCCTGTATAAGAACAAAGGGTTTCGCTGCGACTGCAACAACTACCGTGGCATATCTCTACTTTCCCAGCCTGGAAAGATCTATGCCCGCTTAGTCCTGCCACGTCTCCAGATTATTGCCAACAGAATTCTTCCTGAGAGTCAATGTGGCTTTCGACCTGGCCGCTCTACCACTGACATGATCTTTTCTGTTCGTCAGATCCAGGAGAAATGCATTGAGCAAGGCCGTCCTCTCTATGCAGTTTTCGTTGACTTGACGAAGGCCTTTGATTATGTTAGCAGATCAGGGCTATTTCTAGTCCTCCGTCTACTGGGCTGCCCTCCCAAACTCCTGAAAACCATACAAGAATTTCACGATCAGATGAAGGCTACAGTACAGTTTGAGGGCTCTCGTTCTAAAGAGTTCCCCATCTCTTGTGGTGTCAAGCAAGGCTGCGTGTTAGCTCCTACTCTGTTCGGAATATATTTCTCAGCTGTTCTGCGCCGAGCCTTCCCAAACCCAACTGGAGTGCTCCTTCACACTCGCAGTACTGGAGGCCTATTCAACCTGGCCAGGCTACGCTCAAAAACTATGGTTAACCGCGTACAGATTCGTGAACTCCTGTACGCTGATGATGCTGCCTTCATCGCCAACTCGGAGGTTGAGCTTCAGGCAATGTGCTCCTCCTTTGCTTCTGCCTGCGAGGAGTTTGGTCTCAAAATCAGCCTAGGCAAGACGGTGGTCTTTGCCCAGCCTGCTGGGCTTTCACCCATAATAACCGTAAACAATCATGTACTGTCAAACGTCACCAAGTTCACTTACTTGGGTTCTACAGTTGATAACACCAACAGTCTTGATTGTGAACTGGACTCCCGCATTGGAAAGGCATCAACAACTTTCGGCAGGCTTAATGAGAGAGTCTGGAAGAACAAGTCCCTCTCGCTACACCTAAAGATCAAGGTTTACGAGGCCTGCATCCTCAGCACTCTCCTGTATGGCAGTGAGACTTGGTGCACCTACCGCCGACACGAACACCGTCTGAACGCCTTCCACTTCCGATGCCTGCGCACAATTCTTGGATTCACATGGAAGGATCATGTACCAAACACTGCTATCCTCTCCACGACCAAGAGTACTGACATGTACACAGTGCTGCGCATCCGTCGCTTACGTTGGGCTGGCCACACCTGCCGCATGGACGACAGCCGGCTACCAAAAGCACTTCTCTTTGGAGAGATAGCTGATGCCCCTCGCTGTGCTGGCAGGCCACGCCTCCGCTACAAGGATGTCCTGAAACGTGACCTCCAGGTCTTCGGCATCCCTCACAACACTTGGGAAACCTCTGCCGGCAACCGAGCAAAGTGGCAAGCTGCTATAAGATCTGGTGCCAAAAGATCCTGCCAGCAATACACAGACTTCCTGAACTGTAGAAGACTGAAGCGCCTTGCCAATCGTCGTCCTCGACGTTAAGGGCCTTTGTTGTTGTTGTTGTTGTTGATACATACGTATATATAAATATATGCACATGTATATACATATAAAGATATATACACATACATACATATATATACATATAAATACGCATACATACACATATATATATATATATATACATATATATACATATATACATATGCATGTTATACATATATATACGTATATACAGTTTGAAACAGTGTTAAATTCTTCTGCGGTAACAGACGATGAGATTATAAACTCAATTGAGCAGGTTCCCGAGAGATCAGAACTATCCGTGTTACCAACTCTCCCAGATGTCCTTGCAGCAGTTGAACAGATATCATTGGGTAAAGCACCAGGAAATGACGGTGTACCACCGGAAGTCTACAGATATGGTGGCCATAAACTGGCCAGAAAGCTACATGCACTTTTCGTGTCCATTTGGACATCTGGAAAAGTCCCACAGGACTTTAAAGATGCATCAATTTACCATTTTTATAAAAAATAAAGGCTTGAGGAATTCCTTTGACAATCATCGTGGCATATCTCTGCTCTCAATTGCTGGAAAAATCATGGCCAGACTAATAATCAATAGATTAATCAGACATCTTGTAGATGAGATATATCCCGAATCGCAGTGTGGTTTCCCCTCTCTTCGGGGTACAATAGATATGATATTTTCTCTGCGACAGTTCTCTGAAATAGTTGGAGAAAAGAACCAAGAGCTATACATAGTGTTCATTGATCTTACTAAAGCCTTTGACACTGTCAACCGAACTGCCCTATGAAAAATCCTTAAGAAAATTGGTATACCTGATAATATGCTCAAAGTTATAACATCCTTCCATGATGGCATGAAGGCTTCAGTGATGTCCAATGGGGACTCTTCTGAGCCTTTCAATGTGACCAATGGAACAAAACAAGGTTGTGTAATGGCTCCAGTACTATTCGCCCTTTACTTCTCTGTTATGCTGAAATATGCATTTGCAAATGTTGACACTGGCGTTCATTTCCAATTCCGTACAGATGGTGGGATTTTTAATCAACAATGCTTCAAAGCGAAAACACTTCTCCGAAGAACCATTATAAGAGATTGTCTGTTTGCAGATGATGCTGCCCTTGTCGCGACTTCTCGGGAGGAGGCTCAACATCTTGTAAATCGGTTTTCTGTAAGGAAAAAATGTAAGGAAAAATTCAAGATGGCGCCCGACTCTCTCTTTAACACGGTAAGATATCCTCAACACGGCACAAGAAGCAACAGCCACACGATTCCCCAGCCAACTCAATCGTCACTCCCCCACGTCTTTCCCCTCACCCGCTTTTATCCTCGTTCTAGGCCGGCTAAATTTGCATATTCCGAGAATTCGTGTGACTTTGCGAGACATCATACTTTACAAAAGACGGCGGTCGCCATCTTGGTCCTTCTTTTCTATTTTTGGTCGGTAACGCTGAGCTGGTCTCAAGGTAAGTCTTTTTCCCCTCATCCGTCTCTCCCACGTACCCACACAACACGCAAACACGCGGGCGCTTATCTCCTGGATGCACGTTACATTTTCTACTGCATGTAAAGCCTTTGACTTGAGAATCAGTATAAAGAAAACGGAAGTCATCTACCAGCCACCACCTACACCAAAACAAGTACAGGGTGTTAAACAGAAACACACGGTGCACAATTTTCCTCATATGTCGATTCAGGTAGCTGGGAAAAACCTGAAGTATGTTAACAAGTTTACATACTTGGGAAGTGTGGTTGATTCAAGTGTATCTCTTGACCATGAAGTTATCAACCGTATCTCCCGAGCAAGCAGCGCCTTTGGCAAGCTGCACACAAGATTATGGAATGTTCGGGGTTTAAGCCTGAAGACAAAAATTCATGTATATAAGGCTGTGGTACTGTCCACACTTTTGTATGCCTCGGAGACCTGGACCCCGTACCGAAAACAAATTTTGCAACTTGACGTCTTCCATAAGAGATGTCTACGTGGCATTTGCGGTTTTACTTTGAAAGACAAAATATCAAATGCGAAATTATTCACACTTTGTAAAATCAGCAACATCGAAAGCTTCTTAATCCAGCCGCAGCTTCGATGGGCGGGTCATGTGATGCGAATGGAGTATGATAGGATACCGAAGCAACTCCTGTATGGCCAATTAGACAGAGGCCGTCGAAACGTGGGACGACAATGGTTGCGTTACAAAGACAAAATAAAGTCTAATTTGCAGGTTCTAAATATTGAATATAACAACATTGAGCTAACTGCAAAAGACAGAAGGAATTGGATAGAAATGTGTGACAGAAAAATCAAGGTGTTCTCGGCGTTTTGCATCGAAAAACTAAAAGAAGCGAGAGTCAAGTCAAAAAATAATACTGAGCAGTGTGGAGCTAAATTCTCGCATTTATATGTGTCACCACTACGGTCGCCATTGAAAGTCTCTAGCAGGACTAAAATGCCACATACGGCTAAGTGAATGTCGACACGCTGAGTTCTAGACCTTCAGGTCAATTGTCGGAGTCTCATACGTCGAAAATCGACGGAGAGTCCATCATATATGAATATATATACATATATATATATATATATATGTATATATACATATATAACTACTTCATTTGCTCACATAAATTTAATATACGAAAGTATGGATTTATGCGTAAACTAAGTATTTACTTAAAAAGTGCTCAATATGTAGGTAGAGCTAGTTAGTAATTTATAAAATATATATGGCGACTAAGCTACACTGAATATTCTGTAGGATTCGTAAGGCTTATGCGCGAATTTTGTGGTTGCTTCTTGTTTTTATATATGTTGAGGATTTCTAGTTAGCCAATCAGCTTTCTAGTATCCACCGCGCCCCCTCCTATCAGCCAATGGGCATGCATTTTATCGAACAAAGGATCTGTTTTCGAACTAGGTTAGTGGTTTAAGGTAGATCTTTCCCCTCTTTTTTTATACATATGAATATACCTATGTGTACACACACATATGCGCACACATATACATATATATATATATATATGCATATATGTGTGATCGTTTATGTATATTCATGTTTATTTAATTTATTTATTTGTTTGTTTTCTATTGTTATTGTTAGTTTTAAAGCTAACAATAACAATAGAAAACAAACAATAAATAATAAAATTAAATAAACATGAATATACATAAACGATCACACACATATGTATATATATATATATATATATATATATATATATATATATATGCGCATGTGTGTGTGTACACATAGGTATATTCATCTATAGAAAAAAAGAGGGAAAAGATCTCCCTTAAATCACTAACCTAGTTCTAAAACAGATCCTTTGTTCGATAAAATGCATACCCATTGGCTTATAGGAGGGGGGCGGTGGATACTAGAAAGCTGATTAGCTAACTAGAAATCCTATACATATATAAAAACAAGAAGCAACCAAATAATTCGCGCATAAGCTTGACGAATCCTACAGTGGATGAAACGCAGAATATTCAGTGTAGCTTAGTCGCCATATATATTTTATAAATTACTATACATATAAATATATATACGTCTAAATATTTACATATATATATACATATATATTCATATATACATACATATATATTCATATATACATATATACATGCACATATATATACACATACATATCTATACATATATATATATATGCAAATATATATGTACACACATATATACATGCATATATATATATAAACACATGTATACATAAAAATAAATATACATGTATACATACATATAAATATGTACATATATATATACATATAAACATACAAATATACATACATATATACATACACATACATGCATACATATACATATATATACATACACATATATATATACACATATACATGATGATGATTGCAACGTCTTGTTAGACGAGTACAACTCCCTCAGATACTTTATATATGATTACCTACAAAGATATATATATGCATATATATACATATACACATATATACACACATATACACATATATATATACATATAGGTACAAGTATATATATACACATATATATATACATGTATACATATATATATATACAAGTACATATATACATATATATACACATGCATATATACACATATATACACATATATATATGCACATACATATATACATATACATATATATATACATACATATACACATATATATACACATACATACATAAATATCCATATATATACATATATCTACATATATACACATAAATATACACATATATACATATATACATATATCAACATATATACATATATAGACACATATATATGTACACATATATATGTATATTTATATGCGCATACATATATACATATGTACATATATATATGTATATTTATATACGCATACATATATACATATATACAAATACATATACACATATATATACATATATATACATATATATATGCATACATATATACAGACAAAGATATACACACAGATATATACATATATATATATATATACATACATATATACAGACCCAGATATACACACGGATATATACATATTTATACATGTATACAATTACATATATATATACAAATGTATACATATATACATATACCTATATACACATATATATACATATGTACATATATATACACTGTATACACATATACATACATATATATGCACAAATATGTATACGTGTATATACATAAATGTATATATATACATATGTACATTGTACATATACATACACATATATACATATACACACATATACATATATATACATATACATACATATATACATATACATATATATACATATATACACATATACATATATATACATATATATACATGCATATACATATATGTACACATATACATATATATAAATATACATATACATTTACATATATATACATATGCATATATATACACATATACATACACATACATATATATACAGTGATGATCATATTTATTGGCACGGTAAAATAAAAGTTAAATTTTGTCTAATAAATTCTAAAAAAGGGATTAAATTAAAGAAAATAACAAAGTATATTATGTATTTTTAACTGGCCTTTCCGATGCAGCAAAAAACCCTTGTTCAAAATTATTGGCACGATTTATTTAATAATCAATTGTATAGCCTTTGGCCTTGATTACCTTCCTCAGTCGCTTTTCATAGTTTACAACCAAGTTGTTGCACTCTTCAGTAGTAATTTTAGCCCACTCTTCCTGACAATAATCCTCCAATTGAATAAGATTCTTGGGCTTCCTTTGCATCACCTTCAATTTTTATGTTCTCCATAAATTTTCAATTGGATTAAGGTCTGGGCTTTGTGATGGCCACTACAAACCATTAATATGATTGTCCTCAATCCATTTCTTAGTCAGTTTAGCCGAATGCTTTGGGTCATTATCTTGCATGAACCACCAACGACGACCAAGTGAGAGCTCTTTAGCAGAGTCTTTCAGGTTTTCATCCAATATTTTAACATAATCTTCCTTTTTATGCTACCTGTGACCTTAACAAGTCGCCCTGGTCCAGAGGCAGTAGAGGATCCCCAAAACATCAAACTGCCTCCACCGTGCTTCACTGTGGGTATGGTGTTCTTAGGCAGGAAAGCTTCGCCAGATTTTCTGTAAATATAAGACACTTTATTGTGGCCAAATAACTCTATTTTCGTTTCGTCAGTCCATAGAACACGTTTCCAGAATGCAACATCTTTATCAATATGACGTTTTGCAAAGGCTAGCCTTGCTTTCAGGTGCATAGGCTTCAATAAGGGAGTCTTTCTCGGACGACATGCTTTTAAACCAGCTCTCTTCAAAACTCTACCAACTGTATGTCGAGATACATTCACTCCAGAGGTGCTCTGTTCATCAAAAATCTCTCCAACAGAGATCCTTGGGTTTTGTTTTACTTGTCGAACAATTTTCCGTTCATCTCTTGGGGAAAGAATCCTTTTTCTCCCTCTACCCTCTAAACTCATAACGTGGCCCTGCGATTTGAACTTGTTTATTATGGCTTTAACAGTGGATTTGGGAAGGTTTAGCTTCTTTGAAATCTTATCATAGCCCTCCCCATTGGTATGACATGCTACAAAAAGCTTCCTGACGTCTTCGCTGTGTTCCTTAGTTTTAACCATGGCGATTGAAAATTATAATTTAGTCACTTATAATAGTTTAAATAAATCGCTATCCAAAAATTATCTGAAAAAAATATTCACTGAATTAGCGTTAAACAAGCATAATATGGCTATAAAAAAGTTCAGAAAGCACGTAAACCGGAAATTGATTGATATTATACTGATACTAAAAGAAAAACAAAGCCGTGCCAATAATTTTGAACAGGGTTTTTTTGCAATTATGTTTGTTGTTCCTTTGTTATTTATTTTTTCTAAAATCTGATTGCTGCATCGGAAAGGCCAGTTAAAATACATAATATACTTTGTTATTTTCTTTAATTTAATCCCTTTTTTAGAATTTATTAGACAATATTAAACTTTTATTTTACCGTGCCAATAAATATGATCATCACTGTACATATATACATACACATACATATATATACATATATACATACACATACATATATATACATATATACACACATATATATACACATATATATACATATATATACACATATATATACACATTCATATATATACATATACATATATACATATGCGTATATAAACATATATATAGGTAAATATATACACATATATATACATATACATATATACATATACCTATACGTATATAAAAAGTATATATATATAGGTAAATATATACACATATATATACATACATATGCATATATATACATATATACATACATCTATATACATATATATATACATACATATACATACATATATATATACCTCGTAAATTAGGGTTAGAAATAGTTTACGAGAGAGAATTAGCAAATGGAATGTGAAAACAAACCATTGTTTAGCATAGAGATAAAATAGTTTCAAGAAAAGAATGTGCATTGTAATTCTGTTAGAAAAAATGTACTAAAGTTAAAAATGCTTACATTATTTTTTGTTAAATATGGAAGGGGGGATGTAACATGATAAGAGCTGTCCCCTTTGCAACAAGTATAAAAATAGAGAGATTTAGTTAAAATTAAAATGAAATAGAATAGACGAAATTCGAATAACGTAAATTAGGTTTAGAAATAGATTACGGGAGAGAATTAGCAAATGGAATGTGAAAACAAACCATTGTTTAGCTTAGAGATGAAATAGATTCAAGAAAGGAATGTGCATTGTCAATTCTGTTATGAAAATTCAATTGAAGAATGCAACTATAAGATAATTTAATAAACATGTTTTTAACATATTGGAAATATAGGTTACTGGGAATATATGTGAAAGCAGACACATGTTTTTACATGTGTATGGCGTCATGGAAAATGGCAAGTTCTCGATATAGTTAGAACCTTTAGAGTTAAGCAGAGAGAAACTGAAAGAGAGTCTGAAAGAGAGTCTAAGGACGACAGACGACAGTCAATACATAGGATTCTAACGTCTAGAAGCGAGCCGGTAACTTTTGAAACTTAGAATGCGAAGCTTTGAATTCTTGACTGAGAAAACAACGACCGGTCGGGAGAAGAAATAAACCCATCATGTGTTTTTTATAAACGTCGTCTTTGTGTTGTAATTCTATCAAAAGGTAAAGTGAAAATTGTTATTATATGTCTTGTATATCATGTGTTTTAAAATGTCTTTACATACACGTCTCGACATCTCATACCTACAATGTGAACACTAAGACTGTCTGAACACTGTTTAATCACTCAAAGACCTTCTATAACACTTCTAAGTATGAACATTTTATAAATATTAATCTCTTCATAACACGATAATAGAACGCAACAACATGCCTCTCAACAAGATCTCTCTCAACAGCAATATCTCTTAATAAAACACTCTCTTAATAAGACTATCTAAACTGCACTTTTAATAACAACAACAACAAGAATAAGAACAACAATACTAATAATGAACGATACAACATATATACATATTTACACCCATATACATACATAATTACATATAAATACATATGTATGCATATACATACATATATATACATACATATATATACATACCTATAGATGCATACATATATCTATATGCATATATATACATATATACACATACATATATATACATACATATAAAACCTTACATATAAAACATACATATATACCTACATATATATATGCATACATATATATACATATATATATATATATACATATACATACATGTATACCCAAATATATACATATATATATACATCCATATGCATACAAACACATCCATATACATATACATACATTTATATACATACATATATAAATACATATATATACATACATATATAAATACATTTATATATATAGCTATTTATATATATATATATATATATATATATATATATATATATATATATATATATATATATACATACAGGGGCATTTAAAGGAACAAACCGTATTGTGTGCTAATCAACATTTTTCTTTGTTAAAGACTTCCTCTGGGTGATATAAAGACGAAATTTGGTGAATACATACTACGGTATGTTTGCTTTTTATTCTCTATTTTGTAAGAATAATATTTACATATATAAAGCATACATATATAGAGATAGATACGTATACATATATATACGTATATAGATATACATAGATAGATAAATATATATAAATATTTACATATATATCTGCATATATATACGTTTACAAACATATGTATACATATCTATAGATACATATACATACATATCTATAGACACATATACATACATGTCTATAGATACATATACATACATATCTATAGATACATATACATACATATAAATACATATATACATATATATAGATACATATATATACATATATATATATAGATATATATATATTCATATATATATATATAGATACATATATATACATATATATATAGATCCAACTTTATACATATATATAAATAGATACCACTATATACATATATATAGGTGTGTATATATACATATATAGATACATATATATACACATATAGACACATATATACATACATGTAAAGATACATGTATATATCTCTATACATATATAGATACATATATATATATGTATATATATATGTATATATACATATATATACACACATATATAATATATGTATACATATATATGTATACATGTACATATATACATATATATATACATCTATATACACATATGTATATATATATATACACATAGATACATATATGTACGCATATGTGTATATATGTATATATATGTATATATACACATAGGTACATATATGTACATATATATACATATATATATATATAAACATATATGCACAAATTGATATATGTATATACACATAGATAAATATATGTACATATATATATGCACATAAATACACATGTATACATATAAACATATATATATATATATACATATATATATATAGATATAGATACATACATATATGTTTTATATATACACATAGATACACCTATGTACATCTATATACATATAAGTATATATATATACATATAGATACATATATGTACATATATATACATATATATACCTACATATACACATATATTCATGTATATACATTATATATATACATATATATGCTTTTATGTATACATATATATACATATAGATATACATGTACATAGATATACATATATATACATATATGTATGTATATATACATATATATTCATATATATATATTTATATATATGTACATATATATTCAAATATATGTACATATATATATTCATCTATATATATTCATATATATATATACATCTATACATTTATATATACATATATACATAAATATATACATATATACAGCTATATATACATATGTATATACATATATACATATATATACTTAAGCATATATACATATTCATATATATACATATACATATATATATATTTATTTATATACATATATATACATATTCATACATATATATACACATATAGATACACATATACATGTACATATATATACATATATATACACATATATATATATTCATCTATACACACATATATGTATACATATATATATACATATATATATACACCTATATATACAGATATATATATATATAAATATATATACACATATGCATATATACATGTATATACACATATATACATATTTACATACGTGTATATAAACATATATATATATATAAATATATATACATATATATACATATATATATGCATATATATAAATATATATATACATATATATACATATATATACATATCTATATAGATATACATATATTATACATATAATATATATACATATATATAAGTATATATACATACATATATATAAATATTTATGTAGATTTATATAAATATATATATACATATGTATACATATACAAATATGTATATACATATGCGTATACATATGTGTAGATACATATTAGTATATATACATATATATATATAAAAATATATATTCAAATATATATACATATATATACTTATCTATCTAACTATCTATGTATATTTATATATATATATACATATATATATATATATATATATATATATATATATATATATATATATATATATATATTGTGACGGGCCCGTACGAAAAAGATAAACAGAGTCCTCGAAACAACACATTGACAAGGTAACGAGAGAGAGAGAGAGAGAGAGAGAGAGAGAAAGAGCGTAGAAAAAGAATATCAGCAGAAGCAAAAGGGAAGTGAGGGGGAGAAAGAAGGAAGGAACGAAGAAATCAGCAGGGGAAAAGGGAGATAATTGAGGCGGCAAAAAGCTTCAGTTGGCGCGAAGATTAAAAATGGTGTCGAGTCAACTCCCCACATTGAGTGTAAGAACTCAATTACCGAATTAATCCCATCAAGACTTAAAAAAAAGAAAAGAAAAGGAGGAGGATATGAGTTTGGAAGAATCTAAGGTAAATACAGGCATCTTTTCTTTGTCATGCGGAAGGCAATACGAAAAGGGCGAAGAAAGAACTTTTTCTAGCGGGGTTATAGTCTTTGAACAAAAAAAGAAAGAGAGAAAGAAGACATCAAATGTGAGTTTCGGAAGAGATCTAAATGTTTGCATATATATTTCCTCTTTTCTCTACCATGAAATGCGGATGCATTATGGATAAATACAAGAAAAAAGGATCGAATGTTTTAATTAAAAAAAAAGACGGAACTTTTGAAGAAGTGATAAAAACAAAAAAATGCAAATTCAAACTTAATGTAGGAATAATTGTTTTATTATTTCAGCATATAAATATATTGGACTGGCACACAGTAACGTGAAATATGACTTTTCATTCTAAAATAAAAAAAAAAGAGAACTCTCCCTCTCCCTATATTTTCTATATTGGATAATAAAAAAAATCGCGCGTGATGCACTCGTGGTTGTGAATTAAAATATAATCCGCTGTTTGGTTTTCTTTTTGTTGTTTGACGTATGTAAAATATCACACGACGGAAGTAATAATTCCGCATAACCTCAGCGCACTTTAGATTCTAGTCGAGAAAAGCCAACAAAAATAGATATATTCGAATCTCTATTGTTGTTGACTTCGACGGCGAAAGGAGAACCATAGCTTAGCGCATGCGTTGATCGGTCCTTTCCCGAGACTCGTATGTATTAATTATATGCGTACCCAACAGCGAATGTCAGAATATACATATATATACATACAGATATATACATATATATATACATACACATATACTTATATATACACATATCTATACATATATTTATACACATATATATACATATATATGCATATTTATATACATATATATATTTACATATATATACACATATTTGTAAGAATATATGTATACATACATATATATATAAATATATTTACATATACATATATATATACATATATATAGATATGTATACATATATATACATATGTATATATAAATATACATATACATATGTATATATAAATATATATATACATATGTATATATACATATTTATACATACATATATATACATATATACATACATATATATACATATATATAAATATATATATACATACATATATAGATATGTATATACATATATATATATATATATACATATATACATACTTATATAGATATATATACATATATATATATACACATATACATAAATATATATATACATACATATATAAATATATATATATATATACATATATATATAAATATATATACATATATATATACATAAATATATAAATATATATATACATATATATATATAAATATATATATATACATATATATATATATAAATATATATACATGCATATATATATATATATAAATATAAATATATATTCATGCATATATATATATAAATATAAATATATATTCATGCATATATATATATAAATATATATACATACATATATATATAAATATATATGTACATTTTTTTCAATTTATATATACATATATATACATATATGTATAGATATAGATATAAATATACACTAATATATATATATATATACATATACATATATATTCATGTATATATATAGATATATATTTATACACATATACATATATACATATGAGATGAGAAATTTATTAATACAACTTATAAATACATGTGTACATATTCATATTTCATATACGCAGTATATCTATATTTGCACAGTGGTCACCTGGGAAAGTAGGTCTGGTGGTATGACCGTGTAATATAATATTTCGAGAAAGACCTCTTCGTCCTATATTTACTTGACTTTGACAAACGTGATGTAATATATATATATATATACATACATATACATATATACATATATATACATACATACATGCATACATATATACGTATATATATACATACATATATACATACATACGCATATATACATATATATACGTACATATATACATATATATACATACACATATACATATATGCATATATATACGGATACATATATACATATGCATATATATATGCATACATATATACATATATATGCATACATATATACCTATATATACATACATATATACATATATATACATACATATATACATATATATACATACACATATACATATATATATATACATACACATATACATATATATATTCATACATATATACATATATATATACATACATATATACAAAAAAGACATATATATACATATATATACATATATATACATACATATATACATATATAGACATACATATATACATATATATACATATATATACATATATATATACATACATAAAAATGCATACATATATACATATATATATGCATACATACATATATACACATACATATATATACATACACATACATATATATACATATATACACATACATATATATATACACATACATATATATACATATATACACATACATATATATATACATATATACACATACATATATATACACACATACATATATACATATATATACACATACATATATAAATACATATATATACACATACATATATATATATATACAAATACATATATATACACATATATATGCATATATATACACACATATTTACTTATATGTATAAATACATATATATATACATACATATATATGCATATATACACACATATATATACATATATATACAAACATATATACAAATATGTATTCATACATATAATCATATATATACATACATATACATACATATATATACACACATATATACATATATGTACTCATACATATATACATAATACATATATACATACATATATACTCATACATATATACATACTGCATATATACATACATATATACATACTACATATATACTTATCTATATATACATATAACTGCATATACACATACATATATACATATGCATATATACATATATATATACATGCATGTATACATATATACATATATATAAATACATATATACATATATGTATAGACATGCATATATATAATTATATATATATATATATATATATATATATATATATTATTACATTTTTATCCCAAACAAGGCACATTGTCACTTCAGTGTAGGGGGCTACTATCAGTGGCAGCTACTACTGGGGCACTATGTTGGGATTTGGGCAGCAAGATGTCGGTTCACGTTGCACTTGAACTTCTGCATGTCAGTACAATTAGGGAAGCAGGAACCTGGAATGGAATTCCAGAGTCTAGCGGTTCTGGGGAAGAAACTACTGGAGTAGAAATACCTTTACATCTAGGGATCTCTACTGTGTGGCGGTGGGATTTAGCTGTCTGTCATGTTTGTCGAGGGTGTCTACGTCGTTGGGGCACAACTGTCTGCAGTTCGTCAGAGCATTCACCGTTAAAATACTTGTAGAACAGGCAGAGGGATGCAACGTTTCGTCAATTGGACAGAGACTGAAGCTTAGATGCCAGTTCAGGGCCTATCAGATTGGCGACTCTTTTTTTTAACCCTGTTTAGGAGCGAGAGACTAGTAGCAGATGCACCCGCCCAAATGTGACAACAATACTCAATACATGCGCGTATGGTGACCTTATAGAGGTACACTATATTTTCAGGCGTCAGTAGTTTTCTAGCACGGTAGAGAGAGCCTACCTTTTTCGCAGCGGCCCTGGCAATATTTACAATATAATTGTTCCAACTCATGTTTCCTGTGAACGTTAGGCCAAGCAGTTTGAAAGATGTACTCTCAGACAGGGAATCACTGGCCATTGCTATTGGTGGCAGAGAAGCTTTCTTGTAATTATTGAAGGAAACCAGTTTAGTCTTGGCAGCATTGAATGTGACCATCCATTTATGTCCCCATTCCACAACAGATTGGAGGTCATCCTCTAGTTTTTTTGCCATTTCTTTTGATATGTATTCATTTGTTTCCTGTCATGCGTATTATAGAGCGTAGTGCCATCAGCATATATACCCATCTCAGAGGCAGTTTTGTCGAGGAGGTCATTATTAAATATTAGGAACAATAGAGGTCCCAGGATAGACCCCTGAGGCACTCCCGCATTTATATCACACTGTTTAGATGCACGACTGTCGAGGACAACGTGGATTTTTCTCTTATCTAAGAAGGATTTCATTATGTTAAGTATTCTACCAGTGATACCGTTTGATTTAATTTTCCTGAGTAGACCCTTGTGCCATACCCTGTCAAAAGCCTTAGATATATCTAGAGCTACTGCTCTGCCCTCCCCAGCTTTGTCCAGTGAACGGTATATACGTTCAGAGATTACAGTGAGGATGTCATCTGTGGAACGGGGTTGTCTAAATCCATATTGTTTGTCAGTCAGAAGTTTAGCATCTGTAAGTTTCCGGACTAGAGCATTGTTTATTATGGTGTCAAATATTTTGGCGAAAAGTGGGAGGAGGCTAATGGGACGATAATTTAGTGGGTCAGTTCTTTCGCCAGAATTCTTAATTATTGGTACCACAGAAGTAGTTTTCCAACAGCCTGGAAAGCATGATTCATTAAGGCATTTGTTGTAGAGTTTGGAGAGAACTGGAGCTACTTCGGCTGAGCACTTTTTTAATAGCACAGCTGGGATGAGATCAGGTCCACATGCTTTTGAAGTGTCAAGGTTTTTTATGATAGCGTGTACCTGAGCAGGGGTGATTTTTAGATCGTCTAGCGTGGCGTCTGTCCGCAAAGGAAAGTCAGGCAGGGGGTGGTTGGAAGGGTCCAGTGTGAATTTGAAGGCAAACCGGCTAGCAAGCATATTAGCCTTGTCGGTTGCTGAACAAACAACCTCGTGATTGTTGGTTAGCCGAGGAATTGTTGATTGCCCATTATGTACTACACTGTTGTAGATTTTCCAGAAGTCACGATTTCCTATTTTTTGTGCTTCGATGCGTTTTTTAGTGGTTTCAGTAAATTCTTTCTTAGCTGTCGGTATTTCTTCCTTAACGTTACTTCTAGCTGCTATATACTTCTGTGAGTTTGAACTGGGCTTATGTTGGTTAAATCTGCGGTATGCATGCTGCCTTTGAGCAATGGCAGTTGCGCAAATCGAAGTAAACCATTGGTGAGAGCGGGGCTTGCTATAAAATTTCCGCATGGGAACATGTGCTTCCATTGCTGTTTTGAACCATTCAGTGGTTTCATTTGCGCACTGTTCAGCAGGAAGAGAAAAAATATTTCCCCATGGGGCATCTCTGATAATATCACTGATGGCTTCCCAGTCAGCCTTTTTATAATATCTCGTTGTTTTGAGCACTGGCTCTTCAGTTTTGGGTCTAGAATTTAGGGCGATTTCTACCATTATCACTGCATGGTCAGCGTTCCCGAGTGTGCTGTCAGTATTTCTTGTACAATCCTCGGGAACTGTAGTCAGAAACAGATCTAGAAGTGATGCTTGTTGTTCTTGCTGGTCAGGGAAACGGGTTGGAAACGTAACCATATAAGATAGGGAGTGAGATATAGCAAAACTATGTGTTGTGCTGCCCGCCGCATCTGTGTAAGTAGAGAATCCAAGCCAGTTTTTGTGTTGAACATAAAAGTCACCAAGTACATGTATTTGTGCGCTAGTGTCGAGGGAGAGTGCTGTGTCTATGCTGTCAGAGACTTTGTTTATGATGGTGCAGTCCTGGGTCGAAGGAGAGAGGTAGAGAAAAAAAAAAGTAGCTAATGTTGTGTTATATGTTTAGTCTAAAGCACATAAAGGCTTGATCCTCCGTTTCTGGGTATGTTTCTCTAGTCAGGGGGAGGGTGTTACGAATGTAGACTCAAAGTCCATGCATGTGTCTGTCAGAGTCGTTACGGCAGAGTGTGAGATAGCCAGGCATGTTAAAGTAGTAAGAGGGGATGGAGAAGTGTAGGGTAGTCTCGTTTATTGCTAAGATATCGGGGGTATTTGTAAGGAGAAATGCTTCAACATCAGCTAAATTAGTTCTAAGCCCAGGGATGTTAGTGAATGCAAGCCTCAAGGTAGGAGACAAGCTGGATTTGTTTGTCCTAAGGCCTGGTTTAAGCTTATTTTGTTTATTGTACTGTCATCATGTTTTTAAAGAGTTTCAGTTAGGCGAGGGGGGGCTGAACAAGAGGTTATGCAGGGTATCAGACATGCAACACGAGTAGACCATTAGCTGACCTTTCTTAAACTAGGACTGTGGCCTCGGGAAAGCCCATCGGGGATGGGTGCAGGGGTCCCTTTCCATGCGCGACATGGCACTACAAACATCTCGATATTATACAACTGTTGGAGCAGCCGCTCTAAGTGCTACCAAAGAGTTAGTGCACCTGTAATACCAGTCAGAAACAGCAGCCAAGAACTGTCAATCCGGTACCCTCAGCCCATCAGAAGAAGATCACTTCAATCTAATTGTACAGGCATGCCTGGTACTCAAGCACTCCACAGTGCCAAGTTATGAGGGGTGGGATGTGCCCATAGTGGGGGAACGGAACTAACTGCCCTAGACAAGAAAAAAGATCTAACACATATATATAC